>NC_092102.1:40728515-40766015 GCF_045679555.1 Salvelinus alpinus | reverse complement strand
ATCTAACTGCAGTGTCCAATTTACAGTAACTATTACAGAAAAAAATACCATGCTAGTGGTTGAGGATAGTGCACAATAACAAAACTCTTTTATGGCAACTGGTTTGACACATTCACCTCTGAAGGTAAACAATGTACTTACATTCAGTAATCTTGCTCTGATGTGTCATCCTGAGTGTCACAAAGATAAAATGTAGTGTAGTTTTGTTTGAAAAAATCAATTTTTATATTAAAATGTAGGACCTGGGTTCCACAGTTTGACCCCACTGCTGTCTCTGGCTCCACACCCACCCCACCCGGCCATCTAGATGTGTGAAGGTTAGTGTCTTTTCTGTAGGGAAGCTAATGATCCATCATGTATGACATTCCTGGGAGTGTGTAAACTTAATGTTTTATTACCATAGCGTTGTTGTATGTTCTCTATAGTTATGTACTTGTATTTGGGCAAACTCCTGGCAGACTTTATACAAAATATTGTGTAGTGAAGTAATTCTTCACTGGATCAGTCTGAAACTTCGCACACACACTGCAGCCATGTTTTGGACAAAAGCTAAATTACATCTAGGATCCTATCTCAATGTATGGCATTTCTCTTGCATTTCAAAGGTGATGGAAAAAACATTCTTGTTTGTGTTATCTTTTACCAGATCTAGTGTGTTATATTCTAATACATTAATTTCACATTTCCACAAACTTCAAGTGTTTCCTTTCAAATGGCTTATCCTTGCTTTTGGAATTATTTTGGAAATGCATTCCAGGTGACTACCTCATGAAGCTGGTTGAGAGAATGCCAAGAGTGTGCAAAGCTGTCATCAAGGCAAAGGGTGGCTACTTTGAAGAATCTAAAATCTAAAATCTATATATGTATATATTTTTTTTTATTTCACCTTTTTTTAACCAGGTAGGCCAGTTGAGAACAAGTTCTCATTTACAACTGTGACCTTGCCAAGATAAAGCAAAGCAGTGCGACAAAAACAACAACACAGAGTTACACATAAACAAACGTAGACAAAATAATAACACAAAATAAAATAAAAATAGAAAAATCTATGTACAGTGTGTGTAAATGTAGAAGAGTAGGGAGGTAGGCAATAAATAGGCCCTAGAGGCAAAAATAATTACAATGTAGCATTAACACTGGAGTGATAGATGTGCAGATGATGATGTGCATGTAGAGATACTGGGGTGCAAAAGAGCAGGAAGATAAATAATTCCTCAGTTCTCTGTGCCCTTCCTGTATCAGCAAGGAGAAAGAGGGAGAGAAAAAGAGAGCGAAAGAGCGACAAAGGTGGTGTGAGCGAGAGAGAGAAAGAGAAATATATACATTGAGAGAAGGTCTGCATTCTGTAAGACTGTCTTTGAGAGGAGAAGGCCTACATTTATGTGAGACTGTTTTTGAGAGAAGAAGGTCTACATTCTGTGAGACTGTTTTTGAGAGAAGAAGGTCTACATTTATGTGAGACTGTTTTTGAGAGAAGAAGGTCTACATTTATGTGAGACTGTTTTTGAGAGAAGAAGGTCTACATTTATGTGAGACTGTTTTTGAGAGAAGAAGGCCTATATTCTGTGAGACTGTTTTTGAGAGAAGAAGGTCTACATTTATGTGAGACTGTTTTTGAGAGAAGAAAGCCTACATTCTGTGAGAATGTCTGAGAGGAGAACGCCTAGAAGAAGGTCTACATTCTGTGAGACTGTCTTTGAGAGAAGAAGGCCTATATTCTGTGAGACTGTTTTTGAGAGAAGAAGGTCTACATTTATGTGAGACTGTTTTTGAGAGAAGAAGGTCTACATTCTGTGAGAATGTCTTTGAGAGGAGAAGGCCTACATTCTGTGAGACTGTTTTTGAGAGAAGAAAGCCTACATTCTGTGAGAATGTCTGAGAGGAGAACGCCTACATTCTGTGAGACAGTCTTTGAGAGGAGAAGGCCTACATTCATGTGAGACAGTCTTTGAGAGAAGAAAGCCTACATTCTGTGAGAATGTCTTTGAGAGGAGAAGGCCTACATTCTGTGAGACTCTCTTTGAGTGGAGAATGAAGATTAATTAAATTAGGTTAACAATAGTCTAATTGAGCAGGAATCCCAGCGGGCCTGTGGGCCATTTGAGAATGAAATGAATTAAACTTTAAACATCCTCCTCCTTTCAGCAGCCATGTAGTTTACACCATCTCTGAGCCACAGATAGACAGTACCACTTCCTACACACAGACCAGAGGTCCAGACTGAACTATTACAGAGAGATTCCTTACCTTTACACACACACTCTCACCGTTAAATTTCCTCATTCATTTTAACGCTTTTCTTTAACTTTTAGCCTTTAAATCTTTTATTTTTTAAAGGAATCTATTTGCTTTTAGACAGAGTTCTTGTTAGACACAGTTCTTGTTAGACTGAGTTCTTGTTAGACACAGTTCTTGTTAGACAGAGTTCTTGTTAGACTGTTCTTGTGAGACAGAGTTCTTGTTAGACAGAGTTCTTGTTAGACAGAGTTCTTGTTAGACTGAGTTCTTGTTAGACTGAGTTCTTGTTAGACAGAGTTCTTGTTAGACAGAGTTCTTGTTAGACAGAGTTCTTGTTAGACTGAGTTCTTGTTAGACAGAGTTCTTGTTAGACAGAGTTCTTGTTAGACTGAGTTCTTGTTAGACTGAGTTCTTGTTAGACAGAGTTCTTGTTAGACAGAGTTCTTGTTAGACAGAGTTCTTGTTAGACTGAGTTCTTGTTAGACAGAGTTCTTGTTAGACAGAGTTCTTGTTAGACAGAGTTCCTGTTAGACAGAGTTCTTGTTAGACTGAGTTCTTGTTAGACTGAGTTCTTGTTAGACAGAGTTCTTGTTAGACTGAGTTCTTGTTAGACAGAGTTCTTGTTAGACTGAGTTCTTGTTAGACAGAGTTCTTGTTAGACAGAGTTCTTGTGAGACAGAGTTCTTGTTAGACAGAGTTCTTGTTAGACAGAGTTCTTGTTAGACAGAGTTCTTGTTAGACACAGTTCTTGTTAGACAGAGTTCTTGTTAGACACAGTTCTTGTTAGACAGAGTTCTTGTTAGACTGAGTTCTTGTTAGACAGAGTTCTTGTTAGACTGTTCTTGTGAGACAGAGTTCTTGTTAGACACAGTTCTTGTTAGACAGAGTTCTTGTTAGACAGAGTTCTTGTTAGACAGAGTTCTTGTTAGACTGTTCTTGTGAGACAGAGTTCTTGTTAGACACAGTTCTTGTTAGACAGAGTTCTTGTTAGACAGAGTTCTTGTTAGACACAGTTCTTGTTAGACAGAGTTCTTGTTAGACTGAGTTCTTGTTAGACAGAGTTCTTGTTAGACACAGTTCTTGTTAGACAGAGTTCTTGTTAGACAGAGTTCTTGTTAGACAGAGTTCTTGTTAGACTGTTCTTGTGAGACAGAGTTCTTGTTAGACACAGTTCTTGTTAGATAGAGTTCTTGTAAGACAGAGTTCTTGTAATACAGAGTTCTTGTTAGACTGTTCTTGCTACACAGAGATCTTGTTAGACAGAGATATTGTTATACAGTTCTTACTAGACAGAGTTCTTGATGAAAAATAGTTATTGTTAGACAAAGTTCTTGCTGACCCTCAACATGAGGGCCCCTCAGGGGTGTGCACTTTGTCCCCTCCTGTACTTCCTGTTCAACCACGACTGCATGGCCGCGTGACTCCAAAACCATCATTACGTTTGCAGACGAAACAACGGCGCTAGGCCTGATCACAGATGACGATGAGACAGCCTATTTGGAGGTCAGAGACCTGGCAGTGTGGTGCCAGGACAACAACCTCTCCCTCAACATCAGCAGAACAAAGGAGCTGATCGTGGACTATAGGAAACGGACGGCCCAGAACCCCCCCATTCACATCGACAGAGTTGTAGTGGTGCTGGTCGAGAGCTTCAAGTTCCTCGGTGTCCACTTCACTTAGGTCCTATCATGGTCCAAACACACCAACACAGTCATGAAGTGGGCACGACAATACCTCTTCTCTCTAAGGAGCCTGAAAATATTTGGCTTGGGCTTTCAGATCCTCAGAGAGTTCTACATCTGCACCATTGAGAGCATCTTGACCAGCTGCATCACTTCTTGGTATGGCAACTGCTTGGCATCCGACCGTAAAGTGCTACAGAGGGTAGTGCGTACTGCCGATGTGAGTCTCATGGACGTTACCCTGGCATCTGAGCTGGGCATCCCCACTCAACCCCTCTCCATTCCCATGGGTATTAGAGCGCTGGACAGGTGCTCTATAGGCCGGGTCACCCACCAGACCACCCCCGTCAACCTACGAGTGTCGGGGAACCACAGCGAGAAGATCCAATTCCTATTGGTTGAGTCTCCCCATGTTCCTGTGGTATTGGGATTCTCTTGGCTCCAGCGACACAATCCCTCCATTGACTGGGTTACTGGTGCCATCGTGAGCTGGAGCCCATCCTGACTCACTCATTGCTTGAAGTCAGCTCTGCCTGCCCTGGGACGTCTTCCTGGGGGCTTGGAAATTGCCCCGCACCTCTCCGCAAGCTCCACAGAGTACCATGACCTCCGGGAGGGGTTCAGTATGGCCCGGGCCACTTCGCTTCCGCAGCACCGACCGGTATCCAAGAAGGTCACGCCGCTTTAGTGCCACGGCTACACCCCCGGAAGCAGAGACCTTTCCCCCCCACTCCAAGATCATTAGCCCCTCTGCTGTTTCGTCCTCTGTTGCCCCGTAACCGCCATGTTTTTCCTACCTTTTCTGTGCTTGTCTCCACCCCTCTCCAGGTGTCGCCCATCTTCTCCACTTATCCCCTGGGTATTTATACCTGTGTTTTCTGTCTGTCTGTGCCAGTTCATCTTGTTTGTCAAGTCAACCAGCATTTTGTCTCAGCTCCTGCTTTTCCCCAGTCTCTCTTTTCCTCGCTCTCCTGGTTAGTACCATTGCCTGTCCTGACTCTGAGCCCGCCTGCCTGCCTGACCTCTCTGCCTGCCCCTGCCCCTGACCCTGAGCCTGCCTGCCGTCCTGTGCCTTTGCCCTTACTCTGGATTACCGACCTCTACCTGACCTGACTCTGAGCCTGGCTGCCGTTCTGTGCATTTGCCACTACTCTGGATTATCGACCCCTGCCTGCCTTGACCTGTCATTTGCCTGCCCCAGTTGCTGTAACAAACATTGTTACTTCAACACAGTCTGCATTTGGGTATTACCTGAAACATGACAACCAGATTATATTTTTTACGCTTCTGCTACTCTCTGCTATTATCTATACATAGTCACTTTAATAACTCTACCTACATGTACATATTACCTCAATTTCCTCAACTAACCGGTGCCCCCGCATATTGACTGTGTAGCGGTACCCCCCTGTATATAGTCTCGCTATTGTTATTTTACTGCTGCTCTTAAATTAGTTGTTCCTTTTATTTCTTATTGTTATTTGGATTTTTAAAACTGCGTTGTTGGTTAGGGGCTTGTAAGTAAGCATTTCACTGTAAGGTCTACACCTGCTGTATTCGGCGCATGTGACTAATACGATTTGATTTGATTTGATTTGTATCCGAATGAGTAATGAAAAACAACAATACAGAGTTTGTAGTTACTGTAATTAACGTGTTAACAAGTAATCACTAGTTATGCTATGATTCCTCTGCTGTGCTTTGCCAAGGTGTTTATCTGTTATTTTAGAGGGATAGAAACACCTGAAAACAACAAGTACGAGAGAGAGAGAGAAAAAGAGGGAGAGAGAGAGAAAGAGAGAGCGAGAAAGAAAGAGAAAGAGTGAGAGAGAGTGAGCGCGAGAGTGAGAGAGAGATAGAGAGAGAGAGAGAGAGAGAGAGAGAGAGAGAGAGAGAGAGAGAGAACGAGAGAGAGAAAAAGAGGGAGAGAGAGAGAAAGAGAGAGCGAAAAAGAAAGAGAAAGAGTGAGAGAGAGTGAGCGCGAGAGTGAGAGAGAGAGAGAGAGAGAGAGAGAGAGAGAGAGAGAGAGAGAGAGAGAGAGAGAGAGAGAGAGAGAGAGAGAGAGAGAGAGAGAGAGAGAGAGAGAGAGAGAGAGAGAGAGAGAGAGAGAGAGAGAGAGAGAGAGAGTGAGAGTGAGAGAGAGAGAACGAGAGAGAGAGAAAGAGGGAGAGAGAGAGAAAGAGAGAGCGAGAAAGAAAGAGAAAGAGTGAGAGAGAGTGAGCGCGAGAGTGAGAGAGAGAGAGAGAGAGAGAGAGAGAGAGAGAATAACCAACAAAAACGGGTCACAACTCCTGCAGCTCTGTCGCACGCTGGGTATGTACATAGTCAATGGTAGGCTTCGAGGGGACTCCTATGGTAGGTTCACCTATAGCTCATCTCTTGGCAGTAGCACTGTAGACTACTTTATCACTGACCTCAACCCAGAGTCTCTCAGAGCGTTCACAGTCAGCCCACTGACACCCCTATCAGACCACAGCAAAATCACAGTCTACTTGAACAGAGCAATACTCAATCATGAGGCATCAAAGCCAAAGGAACTGAGTAACATTAAGAAATGCTATAGATGGAAGGAATGCAGTTTGGAAACCTACCAAAAAACAATTAGGCAACAGCAAATTCAATCCCTTTTAGACAACTTCCTGGGTAAAATGTTCCACTGCAATAGTGAAGGTGTAAACTTGGCAGTAGAAAATCTTAACAGTATATTTGACCTCTCAGCTTCCCTATCAAATCTAAAAATCTCAAATAGAAAACCGAAGAAAATGAACAACAATGACAAATGGTTTGATAAAGAATGCAAAAATCTAAGAAATAAATTGAGGAACCTGTCCAACCAAAAACATAGAGACCCGGAAAACCTGAGTCTACGCCTTCACTATGGCGAATCACTAAAACAATACAGAAATACACTACGGAAAAAGAAGGAACAGCACGTCAGAAATCAGCTCAATGTAATTGAAGACTCCATAGACTCTAACCAATTCTGGGAAAATTGGAAAACACTAAACAAACAACAACACGAAGAATTATCTATCCAAAATGGAGATGTATGGGTAAACCACTTCTCCAATCTTTTTGGCTCTATAACAAAGAATAAAGAACAAAAACATATACATGATCAAATACAAATCCTAGAATCAACTATTAAAGACTACCAGAACCCATTGGATTCTCCAATTACCTTGAATGAGTTACAGGACAAAATAAAAACCCTCAAACCCAAAAAGGCCTGTGGTGTTGATGGTATCCTTAATGAAATGATCAAATATACAGACAACAAATTCCAATTGGCTATACTAAAACTCTTTAACATCGTCCTTAGCTCTGGCATCTTCCCCAATATTTGGAACCAAGGACTGATCACCCCAATCCACAAAAGTGGAGACAAATTTGACCCCAATAACTACCGTGGAATATGCGTCAACAGTAACCTTGGGAAAATACTCTGCATTATCATTAACAGCAGACTCGTACATTTCCTCAATGAAAACAATGTACTGAGCAAATGTCAAATTGGCTTTTTACCAAATTACCGTACAACAGACCATGTATTCACCCTACACACCCTAATTGACAACCAAACAAACCAAAACAAAGGCAAAGTCTTCTCATGCTTTGTTGATTTCAAAAAAGCCTTCGACTCAATTTGGCATGAGGGTCTGCTATACAAATTGATGGAAAGTGGTGTTGGGGGTAAAACATACGACATTATAAAATCCATGTACACAAACAACAAGTGTGCGGTTAAAATTGGCAAAAAACACACACATTTCTTCACACAGGGTCGTGGGGTGAGACAGGGATGCAGCTTAAGCCCCACCCTCTTCAACATATATATCAACGAATTGGCGCGGGCACTAGAACAGTCTGCAGCACCCGGTCTCACCCTACTAGAATCCGAAGTCAAATGTCTACTGTTTGCTGATGATCTGGTGCTTCTGTCACCAACCAAGGAGGGCCTACAGCAGCACCTAGATCTTCTGCACAGATTCTGTCAGACCTGGGCCCTGACAGTAAATCTCAGTAAGACCAAAATAATGGTGTTCCAAAAAAGGTCCAGTCACCAGGACCACAAATTCCATCTAGACACCGTTGCCCTAGAGCACACAAAAAACTATACATACCTCGGCCTAAACATCAGCACCACAGGTAACTTCCACAAAGCTGTGAACGATCTGAGAGACAAGGCAAGAAGGGCCTTCTATGCCATCAAAAGGAACATAAATTTCAACATACCAATTAGGATCTGGCTAAAAATACTTGAATCAGTCATAGAGCCCATTGCCCTTTATGGTTGTGAGGTCTGGGGTCCGCTCACCAACCAAGATTTCACAAAATGGGACAAACACCAAATTGAGACTCTGCATGCAGAATTCTGCAAAAATATCCTCCGTGTACAACGTAGAACACCAAATAATGCATGCAGAGCAGAATTAGGCCGATACCCACTAATTATCAAAATCCAGAAAAGAGCCGTTAAATTCTACAACCACCTAAAAGGAAGCGATTCCCAAACCTTCCATAACAAAGCCATCACCTACAGAGAGATGAACCTGGAGAAGAGTCCCCTAAGCAAGCTGGTCCTAGGGCTCTGTTCACAAACACAAACACACCCCACAGAGCCCCAGGACAACAGCACAATTAGACCCAACCAAATCATGAGAAAACAAAAAGATAATTACTTGACACATTGGAAAGAATTAACAAAAAAACAGAGCAAACTAGAATGCTATTTGGCCCTAAACAGAGAGTACACAGTGGCAGAATACCTGACCACTGTGACTGACCCAAACTTAAGGAAAGCTTTGACTATGTACAGACTCAGTGAGCATAGCCTTGCTATTGAGAAAGGCCGCCGTAGGCAGACATGGCTCTCAAGAGAAGACAGGCTATGTGCACACTGCCCACAAAATGAGGTGGAAACTGAGCTGCACTTCCTAACCTCCTGCCCAATGTATGACCATATTAGAGAGACATATTTCCCTCAGATTACACAGATCCACAAAGAATTCGAAAACAAATCCAATTTTGATAAACTCCCATATCTACTGGGTGAAATTCCACAGTGTGCCATCACAGCAGCAAGATTTGTGACCTGTTGCCACAAGAAAAGGGCAACCAGTGAAGAACAAACACCACTGTAAATACAACCCATATTTATGTTTATTTATTTTAACTTGTGTGCTTTAACCATTTGTACATTGTTACAACACTGCATATATATAATATGACATTTGTAATGTCTTTATTGTTTTGAAACTTCTGTATGTGTAATGTTTACTGTTCATTTTTATTGTTTATTTGACTTTTGTATATTACCTACCTCACTTGCTTTGGCAATGTTAACACATGTTTCCCATGCCAATAAAGCCCCTTGAATTGAATTGAGAGAGAGAGAGAGAGAGAGAGAGAGAGAGAGAGAGAGAGAGAGAGAGAGAGAGAGAGAGAGAGAGAGAGAGAGAGAGAAAGAGAGAGAGAGAGAGAGAGAACGAGAGAGAGAAAAAGAGGGAGAGAGAGAGAAAGAGAGAGCGAGAAAGAAAGAGAAAGAAAGAGAAAGAGTGAGAGAGAGAGAGCGCGAGAGAGAGAGAGAGAGAGAGAGAGAGAGAGAGAGAGAGAGAGAGAGAGAGAGAGAGAGAGAGAGAGAGAGAGAGAGAGAGAGAGAGAGAGAGAGAGAGAGAGAAAGAGAGAGAGAGAGAGAGAGAGAGAGAGAGAGAGAGTGAGAGAGAAAGAGAAAGGGAGAGAGAGACAGAGAGAGAGACAGAGAGGTAAAAAGCGTTGGCAGAGGTACTGCTGTGTAGGCGTGCAGGGAGGAGCATCATTTGCCACCATTCAATCATAGCTAGCTTAGGTAATGGTCCACAGGTGTGTTGGTGTAAATGTATGTATGTGTGTGTGTATGTTTGTGTGTGTGTGTCTTTGTGTGTGTGTATGTACCAGGGACATCTCCTGTTGTCACACTCATAATGATTAGGCTTCCAGTTGAAGCTCGCATCCGCTACAAGACCATGGTGCTTGCCTACGGAGCTGTGAGGGGAACGGCACCTCCGTACCTTCAGGCTCTGATCAGGCCCTACACCCAAACAAGGGCACTGCGTTCATCCACCTCTGGCCTGCTCGCCTCCCTACCTCTGAGGAAGTACAGTTCCCGCTCAGCCCAGTCAAAACTGTTCGCTGCTCTGGCACCCCAATGGTGGGACAAACTCCCTCACGACGCCAGGTCAGCGGAGTCAATCAACACCTTCCGGAGACACCTGAAACCCCACCTCTTTAAGGAATACCTAGGATAGGATAAAGTAATCCTTCTAACCCCCCCCCCCCCCCCCCCTTAAAAGAGTTAGATGCACTATTGTAAAGTGGTTGTTCCACTGGATATCATAAGGTGAATGCACCAATTTGTAAGTGGTCCCGTGCGGCTCAGTTGGTAGAGCATGGCGCTTGCAACGCCAGGGTTGTGGGTTCATTCCCCACGGGGGGACCAGGATGAATATGTATGAACTTTGCAATTTGTAAGTTGCTCTGGATAAGAGCGTCTGCTAAATGACTTAAATGTAATGTAAATGTAAGTCGCTCTGGATAAGAGCGTCTGCTAAATGACTTAAATGTAAAAATTAGGCAAATGAAACATCACAACACCATCTCTAATCCCACCATCACTAAACATCTCCATCTAATCAACCTCTAACCAAAACCACATGGAACTCTTAACTTCTTCTTAATAGGGGGCGCTGTTTTCACATTGGGAAAAAATCGTGCCCAAATTAAACGGCCTCGTACTCTGTTCTAGATCATACAATATGCATATTATACAATATTACTATTGGATAGAAAACACTCTGAAGTTTCTAAAACTGTTTGAATTATATCTGTGAGTAAAACAGAACTAATTTGGCAGCAAACTTCCAAACAGGAAGTGAAAATTCTGAAAATGGGTCAGGGCCTGCCTATTCAACTGGCTTATATTTATGGTTCTGTATGCACTTCATACGCATTCCACTAGATGTCATCAGGCAGTAGAATGTTGAATGGGGTGTCTAGCTTGATGTGAGGCCGAATGAGAGCTTTTGGAGTGACAGGTCCGCTCTTTTGTCAGTTTTCAACTGCGCACAGGGGAACTCCACATTGTCTTCTGAAATGCGTTACGTATACACGACGAAATGCTCCTGCTCTGATTTTATTGGATACATATGAGAAAAACATCATAAAGTAGGATTTTCAACCGAGTTTGACCAGTCTATTCGACGTTTATTGGGACTTTTGGAATTTTTCGTTCCAGGCGCAACGATTTCTTGGACATGTGCCCTCCACATGGCTAGCCAAAGTTGCTAATTCGACAGAAGAAATGGACATTCTAAAACAAAACAACGATTTATTCTGGAACTAGGACTCCTTGCACAACATTCTGATGGAAGATCATCAAAAGTAAGAGAATATTTATGATGTTATTTCGTATTTTTGTGTTTTATGTTGGCTCCAACAAGGCGGAGAATTGTAGGGCGCTGTCTCACAATATTGCATGCTGTATGTTGTACTAAAGTTATTTTAAAAAATCTAACACAGCGGTTGCATTAAGAACCAGTGTATCTTTCATTTGCTGTACAACATGTATTTTTTAGTAAAGTTTATGATGAGTTCTTTGGTTAGATTAGGTGACTGTCCAAAATATCTCCGGACATTTTGGTGCATCATGGCTACGTATTCACAATGTAAAACCACGATTTGTAGCTCTAAATATGCACATTTTCGAACGAAACATAAATGTATTGTATAACATGATGTTATAAGACTGTCATCTGATGAAGTTGTCCATAGGTTAGTGATTAATTTTATCTCTATTACAGGGTTTTGTGAAAGCTATGTTGGCGGTGAATAAATGGCGTTGTGTGTTTGGCTATTGTGGTGAGCTAATATAAATATATATTGTGTTTTCGCTGTAAAACACTTAAAAAATCGGAAATATTGGCTGGATTCACAAGATGTTTATCTTTCATTTGCTGTACACCATGTATTTTTCATAAATGTTTTATGATGAGTATTTATGTATTTCACGTTGCTCTCTGTAATTATTCTGGCTGTTTTGGTGCTATTTGTGATGGTGGCTGCAATGTAAAACTACGATTTATACCTCAAATATGCACATTTTCGAACAAAACATAAATGTATTGTATAACATGATGTTATAGGACTGTCATCTGATGAAGTTGTTAGTGATTAGTGATTAATTTTATCTCTATTTGTGGGTTTTGTGAAAGCTACCTATGCGGTGGAAACATGGTGAAAACATGGCGTTGTGTGTTTGGCTATTGTGGTGAGCTAATATAAATATATATTGTGTTTTCGCTGTAAAACATTTTAAAAATCGGAAATGATGACTGGATTCACAAGATGCTTTTTTGATGAGGAGGATCCCGGATCCGGGAAGGAGACTCGTAAGAGGTTTTAATGGTCCCAAATGTCCGGCCATAAAACCCACTAGACCCTCTCAATTTAGTTTCAATGAAATCTACATTGATTGTATAATCCTAGATGTATTGTTGCTATATGTAAGGTATTTGAGAATGACTACACACTCTTAGAAAAAAGATTCTATGTGGAACCAAAATAAGGATCCATCCTTTGACCCATACAGTATATGGCACACCCCTAAAGGTTGACCGAAATCCCACTCAGTATGAGGCTCTAGTAGAATGGAGGAGTTTGTTTGTTAGGTTGTTGTGGTTGGAGATCATTAAAACAGTAAGACCAGGGGCAGTTAAAGGCTGGAGAGTGTGACAGAGCACTTCTATTATCACTGGGACTCCTTTTAAATGGAGCAATCTACTAACACTGTCCTCTCACGCTACACTGGTACAGAGGACCTGACTCGCACGCACGCACGCACGCACGCACGCACGCACGCACGCACGCACGCACGCACGCACGCACACACACACACACACACACACACACACACACACACACACACACACACACACACACACACACACACACACACACATGTCATAGAGACATTGAACTACTGGTCACTTTCTGTCTCACACTGTGTATTTAAATATTGTATTCTCAACATAGCTCTTTCTGATGTTTCTACTTCTGCACATTACATTGTAGTTCCACTGTTTATACACACCTCATATGTATTATGTACTGGATTCTTGTCATAGCTCATTCTAATATATCTACTACTGTACATATCATTCTTAGTATATTCGTTCGGACATTTCTAGATTTGTTTTGTTTTGTTGTTGTTGATTATTTGTGTACATAAGCTAGTAACATGCACATTTATTTATTTTCAGGACACTGAAAAGATTTGGCATGGTTCCCCAGATCCTTAAAAAGTTCTACAGCCGCACCATCGAGAGCATCTTGACCGGTTGCATCACCGCCTGGTACGGCAACTGTTCGGCATCCGACCACAAGGCTCTACAGAGAATTGTCAAAAGACTCCAGTCACCCAAGTCATAGACTCTTCTCTCCGCTACCGCACAGTGAGAGGTACCAGAGCACCAAGTCTAGGTCCAAAAGGCTCCTTATCAGCTTCAACCCCTAAGCCATAAGACTGCTAAACCATTGACACCCCCCCGTTTTTACACAGCTGCTATTCGCTGTTTATTATCTATGCATTGTCACCTTACCCCTACCTACATGTACATATCACCTCAATTACCTCAACTAACCTGTACCCCCGCAAACTGACTCTATGTACCCTCTGTACATAGCCGCGTTATTGTTATTTAATTATGTTACTTTTTATTGAATTTTTTACTTTAGTTTATTTAGTCAATATTTTCTTAACTCTATTCCTTGAACTGCATTGGTTAAGGGCTTGTAAGTAAGCATTTCACGGTAAGGTCTACTACACCTGTTGTATTCGGCGCATGTGACAAATCTATATTTTTATTTGGTTTGATGTGATTTTGATTTGATTTCACTGCACCCTCTTTAACAGGTATTTCCAAGGGTATGCCCAATGCCGTCGGGGGCACGCCACATTAACTATTTTATTTAAAATATTTAAAAAATATATATTCTTCACATTTTCAAACAGTCCTTTTAGGTTTTCACTGCCAACAATTTAATGAAACCATATGGTGTTCAGCAAAATAACAACACAATGTCAAATACAGGAAGCCTAGTCAAATAATTATTATCTCGTGGGAATTCCACTAACGGTCCATATGTAGCCAAACGTAGCTGATGCTCATTCTGTTTGCTCTAAAATGTATAAATAGTTTAAAAAAGTAAGGCCCGCATCCATAAAGACACATCACAGCTCTAATGGTAGTACTGCTACTACCAGCAGTACTACACCTGCACCTGTCGACGACACAAGTTGTTCTGCTTCCACGAGCACATCCAATGCTAGCATCAGTAATTCTACATTTGTTGTTAACCCAGCTAGCATGGACACTGACAGTTGTGAATCTGATGCAGTCGAAGAGCTACTGCCCCCTTACCCAGGAAAGCACCGAACAACAGACAGGGACGTTGGACCATCGAAGAGGCACAAATATGATGAGAACCACATTGATTTGGGGTTCACTTATATTGGGAGTAGTGCCTTTCCTCAGCCACAGTGTGTTATATGTGCAAAAGTACTATCTCACAACTCGATGAAACCTTCACTCTTGAGCAGACATTTAGAAACAAAACATGCCAATTTGAAAAATAAGCCACTGGAGTTTTTTGAGCGAGAATTAAGACGTCTTTAAAGTAGTAAGACATGTATAAAAGCAACAGATACCATTAATATCTGTTGCTTCTATACATTAATAGCAACTGTCAACCTGCTTCTCTACCGATAACATTTTAGACAAGTCACACAGCGAAATGGACGGTCAGAAAGGAAAGGTGGAGCAGAGCGGGAGAGAATAAAAAAGAGAAAAGCCCTTGCCACAGACGCAGCTAAATGCTGCAAAATAAGCAACATGTTCACCAGTAAGGGACCAAGTCAGTCAGAAATACTAGCTAAAACACACACACTGACACACACACGACACCAATGCATGGCTAACTAAGTAGCCTAGCTAATAATAGTGACACAACGGCCGGTAGGCTAAACAGTTTGCACGTCTTACGTCTTCGAGGAGGAATTATATCATAGCAATGAGTGCTATTATTAGCTAGGCTAATATTTATTTTAATGTTATTTATTTCACCTTTATTTAACCAGGTAGGCAAGTTGAGAATATGACATTGACGGCAATATGTTTCAACTAGGAAAAAATTGCAAACCTAGACTATGGACTTGCCGGCATTCGGTCATGACTCATGCCACATGAGCTTGGGAAATTGCACATACACTGTGTCAGGACCCGGTGTGAGAAATAGTCACTAATAGTCGGCAGAACCCAGAAGATGAGGCAGACACAGCAGTACTAGAGACGGTGGTTTAATCAAGGTAAAAGATCTTCAGGCAAAAATATAAATCCACAACGTCAAAAGTAAAGCCAAGAGAAAAAATGGATATCCTCCAAAATACAAAGAAAATCCACAAAGTGGTAAGAACAGCAGGGAAAAAAACAAACCTCAAAAGACTAATAAAAAATAAACAAGAACAAAACCAGAGAACCTCTGGAAAATCCAACAAGAGAAATATATGGTCACAGCATGGCTGGGGCTGGGTGCTAACATACAAACACAGCGCAAAGAACTGAGGAACACAAAGGGATTAAATACCTACAAGGAAATGACACACAGGTGCAAATAATAATTAGAACAAGGGAAAAACAAAAGGTTCAAAAAAGGCGCAATGGGGGCATCTAGTGACCAAAAACCTGAACAATCCTGGCCAAATCCTGACACACTGTACAGCGAAAAGGCTACAGTAACGTAACCATAATACATCCATGAACGTAACACAGTAGCCTGTGTGACACAGCACAGGCAATGACAAAGATCATTAGCGCCATTAGTACCAGCATTACAAGTTACTACAATAATATACAGCTCTGGGAAAAATTAAGAGGCCACTCCAAATTAAGAGGCCACTCCAAATTAAGAGACCAATCTTAATGTAGCCTACTGATACACTAATGATAGTGAGTATGATAATATAGTATTTTCTTTGCAAAGGTGTAGAAGGAAGCAGCACTAGAGCTTCAGGTGCTCCTGCAGAACTGGAGATGGTGGTCAGTTCAGAGTCAGACTCAGAGCAGGAACCTTCAGGTACAACTTTAGAGCACAACCCTAAACATGTAGGCTATGGTTTCAGATTAATATGTGCTTTATTTATGAGATTATCAGTAGGACTGCAATCGGGGGGCATACAATCGATGACTGCACAAGTAATACAAGTTTAAGTTTAGGTTATTTACAATGTTAATCTCATTCTACAGAGCAACCAGATGTGCAGAGGGGGGGGGGAGGGGGGGTTCAGAGCCCAGTAAAGGGGAAATATAAAGGGACAGCGAGGCACTGAAAATCCATTTGATTATTTTGCCTGTCCTCAGTCCAAGGATTTTGACTTATTTTTTCAGTACCACCCAAAACAAACCCCTCAAAGAGTCATTCCCAATGTATTCCAAATCCAAAGATGACACAAACAGAAAATGGCTGACAATGAAGTAACTCACTCCTTGTTCTGCTCAGTATGTCTTGCATTCGCAAAATCTTCAGCCAGTGATAGTGCATTTGTCAAAGGAGGCATGCAGGCCTGGAAACATGCCCATCAGAGAGTACAGGAACATGAGAGAAGCAAGACCCATAGAGAAAGTGCAGAAGCCTTTTTCCTCAGAGCCAGCAAAGGAGACATCCGTACCCTTCTGAGTGATAAGCTAATGTCAGTTCAATGAGACCAGGTCAGAGAGAGGAGGCAGGTCATGGAATGTGTGATTGATGTAGTTAAAGTTATTGTTGGTTTAGCTACAGAGGACACAGACACGAAGCTGCATATAACTTGGAAAACGTGGTCATCAATCTTGGCAAGTTTCTTGAGCTTATAATGTTGCTAAGCAAATATGATGTCTGCCTAAAAGAGCATGTTAGTGAATGCATTGAGAAGAGCAAGAAGCAGATGGGAAGTAAAGGAAGAGGGTCCTTGGTGACTATGACGTCCAAAACAACAGCAAATACAGTCATTGAAGTCATCAGCATGTTGATTCAGCAGACACTTGCTGTTGAAGTGAGAAAGGCAGGGATGTTCTCAATACGAATGGACACAACACAGGATTTAACTTCCAAAGACCAGTGTGCAGTAGTTATGCAATATGTCACTGATGTTGTCCACCAGAGACTCATTGAGGTCATTGGCTGTGAGTCATCGACTGGACAGTACTTTGTGGACCTTGTGAAACAGAGTCCTGAGAAGATGGACACAGATATCAAACAGTGTGTTGGTAATGCAACAGACGGAGCAGCTAATATGCAGGGACAATACAAGGGCTTCTCTGCATCGCTCACAGGAGAGTCTCTAACCAAGTATGTCCTCAACCTTGTGCTAACTAACACCAATGGGGTTGTTGTGGCAAGTGAATCCCTTTTCTCATTACTGAATGACATTGCAGTGTTCATTCGAGATTCCTACAAGAGCATGAAGCTATGGGAGGAAACTAGTGAGGACAGGAGACACAGACGGCTTGATGTAATTGGTGAAACATGCTGGTGGGCCAAAGACGAGGCCTTGAGGAAAGTATTTGGAAGCTTTGCAAAGCCTGACCGTGCACTTTACACGGATGTGGTCATCACTATGGAAAGAATTGAAAAGGATGTGACCAGAAAACCTGCCATCCGAAGCAAGGCCCAAGGGTACAAGGATGCTCTCCTAAAGTATGAAACCATACTTACAGCTGAGGTTTTTCTCAGGATTTTTGAGCAGACGTCCCCTCTCTCTAAATACTTGCAAACAAGTGGCATGGATATTGTAACAGCACAGCATTTGGTGACGGGAATGAAGGATAACCTGAGAAAGTGTGCCCGAGAGTTTGAGGGTGTGAAGAGGGCAGCAGAGTGGGCCAATGGCATTCGGGAGGAGCAGCAGGACTGTGATGCCGAAGCTCAGACTGCTCTCCCGGAGAAGAGAACAACAAAAAAGAAGAGAAAACCAGGAGAGTTGGCAGAAGACGAGCCCATTGCTAATGCAGACATGGATTACAAAATCAAGATCCACAATGTGGTACTGGACACTGTTGTTGAAAGTTTTCACAGCCGTTATGCAGCAAATGCCGTGCTGTGTGCAGATGTCTCCTACATGAATCCCAAGCATTTTCCTGAGATCAGAGAAAAGGGCCTTCCAAAGACAGCCATGAAGGAGCACAGCAAATGCTTACTGGAATTTGATGAACATGCCACTGTTGAGGCATTGCAGGCTGAACTGATCAGCCTTGCACAACAGTGGGAAAGACTGAAACAGTCAGCATTGGAGGAGTACAACATCAGGGCCGCCAACCGCCAATGATGAATCAGGGGAAGGCTTTGAGGATCCTGATGAAAGTGTAGAGTTGGTGAGCAGAAGTTGTTTCACGTGTAAACACTGCCCCATATGCTGCTATCTTCTCCTGTCTCAGTTCAATCTACTCACGGATGCATATAACATCATTGGTTTGGGCTACAAGTTCCTCCTCACCCTATCCATCACTCAGGTGGCTTGTGAGAGGACCTTCTCCACCCTGAAATTCGTGAAGACCCGCCTAAGAACTTCTCTCACTCAAGAGAACCTTGAAGCGTTCCTTTTGATGGCATCAGAGAAGGAGATTCTTATGGGACTTGTCAAAGATGACATCATTGACAAGATGGCAGAGAGCAGTGAGTTACTGCGCCGCCTACTGGTTTACTAGTGGTAATTACTTACTGGTTTCTCTGAAGTAGCTATGCTATGACTCTTAACAGGCTGACAAGGGTGAAAGAAAATTTGCTGTGAGTCAAAGCTTTTGTACAGAGGCATTTTTTGGGGACTTTCGTATTATACTTGCAGTTATGTAGCCAATGTTCAATTTCATTGACTCAGTGTTTAGATGTGTTTATTGTTGTGCCGTTTGCTTTATGGACACCAGTGAGTGAACATTGTAATGTAAATTTTTTTGTAGAGGAGTGCTTTTTCGACTTTGTATTATACTTACTTATATTGTTGTAGCTTATGTTCAAGTTGAGTGAATGTGTGCGTGTGAAGTTTTTTGATACTTTTGATATGCTTGATGCTTGAATATAAAGATAATCATTTGAACATTTGAGCTAACTCTGTATATCGCATTCTCATTTAAAAAAGTGTAGGCTAATTGTTTTGTGTGTTTAGTCTTGTACATTTGTATGTGCTACGATTGGTGTATTCCTAGTGAGTTTTTGAGGGTCCACCCATAGCCATAGCATACCTTGAAAACTCGGTGTTAAGATAGGCTACTTGTTGGTCAGTCCCAAATGTTTGTATTTTGTAATGTGGCTAACTTTCTTCCCAGATGAACATAGTGGCCAAATGTATAACTAGTTTGGTACCCGTTACATCAACAAATAGGGTAAGCCTACAAAATCAGTGGTTTGGTGGTTTGCGTGAACAGGGTGGCCTGGGATGAAGTCAAATTCCCGGCCTGAATTATTGTTTCAGTCCGAAACTATTTTCAATGTGCGGGACAAAATTGAGGCTACGATTAAGAAGTTGGAGCTCTTC
Source organism: Salvelinus alpinus (assembly GCF_045679555.1). NCBI lineage: Eukaryota > Metazoa > Chordata > Actinopteri > Salmoniformes > Salmonidae > Salvelinus > Salvelinus alpinus. The sequence continues at coordinate 40,746,497 of NC_092102.1, read as the reverse complement.
TCTGTCTGCATTAACAAGGACAACACACAGGTTTTTCCGTCATTGTATGTTTTTGGGTGTGCAAATGAAGTCAAGCTTGCTTACGTACAATGTCAAATGTGATATAGCGAAGCACCTGAGTGTGTTGGTCGCGCAATTATGCTGACACTTTCCCGAAACTGATGATTTTATCCCTTTCATGCCCTGCCTCCAGTTCGCTTACCGATATCTGAACAAGAGAGCCTCATCAAAATAGCAAAAAAAGTGGTTCTGTGAAAATTGAATTTAATCAGAAGCTACTGCCAGATTTCTGGATTGGGCTGCGCTCAGAGTATCCTGCCTTGGCAAATCGTGCTGTTAAGACACCACGTACCTATGAGAGAGTGGATTCTCGGCTCTCACTAGCATGAAAACTAAATACAGGCACAGACTGTGTGTGGAAAATTATTAAGACTGAGACTCTCTTCAATACAACCCAACATTGCTGTCACGTTCCTGACCTTATTTCCTTTGTTTAGTCTTTGTCTAGTTGGTCAGGACGTGAGCTGGGTGGGCATTCTATGTTTTGTGTTTCTATGTTGGGTTTGTTGTTTGGCCTAACATGGTTCTCAATCAGAGGCAGGTGTTTGTCATTGTCTCTGATTGGGAACCATATTAAGGTAGCCTGTTTTCACTGTTTGTTTGTGGGTGATTGTTCCTGTTCATGTGTTCATCTGTTCTGTGTTCCCATGTTCAGGACTGTAGCATTTTCGGTTCCTTCTGTCAGTTTGTTGTTTTTGTTCGTCGTTTAGATATCCTAATTAAAATATGGATTATCATCACGCTGCATTTTGGTCCTCCTCTCTTTCACCCGAAGACAGTCGTTACAATTGCAGAGTTATGTACATCCTTTCATGCACACCCTTCTCATTAACCTGTGGTGAGTTATTCACAATTTAACAATTAACAAATAAGGTTTTACATGTAAGATGCCTAAATAAAGAGCAAAATTATTGATTATTATCAAAGGTGGGACCAAGTCATTGTTTTACAAGTCACAAGTAAGTCTCAAGTCTTAGCACTCAAGTCCCAAGTCAAGTCCCAAGTCAAGACAGGAAAGTCCGAGTCAAGTCTCAAGTCACGACCGACAAGTATCAAGTCAAGTCTCAAGTTCTAAACTTTGAGTTTCAAGTCCTAAACAAGTCATAATGTGCTCTTTACTAAATGTAATACCATTTCATATTTTTAACAAGAGTAATAGTTAGTATATTACATTTACGCAAATCATGAGTGCTTTTAAAAATATCTATATATCTATTACTTTCCAAATAAACGTTATATTTCCATGAGAAAGACCCCCCCCCCATAGTGATCGACTATCGAGGATGGCTATGGGGTGCAATTGGGCAATGTAGGCTTGTACACAATCGCCCAACCTTAACACACACACACACACACACACACACACACACACACACACACACACACACACACACACACACACACACACACACACACACACTCTGTGTGGTTACAGTAGGCTAACGTATGTCAATGGTTTTAGGAACAGCAGTAACGTCAGGCAGGATTTGGGCTAACAACTGCCTAGCCAGTAACTCAATCTTGGGTGCAGTGATCATGTTCCCGCACTGACTGACTGTGTAGAGGCTCATTGATATAACGTTATGTTAGCTTACATGTTACACTAGCAAAGTAATAAATTATATAGCTGTTGGCTATATTAGCCACGACTTACCGTTCTTTGTGCAGCTTAAAATGTCGAACAAATTTGGAAATTATTGCGCATCCTTCTGTAATTTTCTTCCCGCATGTTTTACAAGTTGCAATCCGTTTTTTGTTGATACAGCATCGAGTCAAAAGGCTCAAAACCAAGTTAAGTCACGAGTCATTGGTGTTAAAGTCAAAGTCGAGTTGCAAGTCATCATATTTGTGACTCGAGTCCAAGTCATGTGACTCGAGTCCACACCTCTGATTATTATTAAATTATTATTGTGCCCTGGTCCTATAAGAGGTCTTTGTCACGTCCCACCAGCCAGAATGTGACAAAAACTCACACTCGTTCTTTTGTTAAATAAAAGTATCATATAGCGTGTGTGTGGCAGGCTTATAATGACTGAAAAAAACAATATTTGAGATTGAGCTGACCCTGGTGCTAGAGGGGGTATGCCGCTGGAGGTTGAATGTTTTAATGGGTACGGGACTATAAAATGTTTGAGAACCACTGCGCTATAACGTCTGCTACGCGACCAAATAACATTGATTTGATTTTGAGTTGACATGAATAAGTTTGCATACACACTCACGCACCACCACAATGACACAAGTACGCATGCACACAAACACTAACTGGCCGTAGTGCGTATGTGTGCATGCATGAATATATGCTGTGTGTGAGTATGCTATGTGTGTGTGTAAGTGTATGCTATGAGCGTATGTGTGTGTGTAAGTGTATGCTATGAGCGTATGTGTGTGTGTGTGTGTGTGTGTGTGTGTGTGTGTGTGTGTGTGTGTGTGTGTGTGTGTGTGTGTGTGTATGTTGAAAGTGGTGGTCCATTCTTTTCCTCAAACAAAACAGTCCATCAAGCACCATTAAAGCAGCTTGCCCAGGGCATTGTGTCTCTGTGTGTGTGTGTGTGTGTCTTTGTGTGTGTGTGTGTGTGTGTCTCTGTGTGTGTGTGTGTGTCTTTGTGTGCGTGTGTGTGTCTCTGTGTGTCGCTGTGTGTGTATGTGTCTCTGTGTGTGTGTGTGTGTGTGTGTGTGTGTGTGTGTGTGTGTGTGTGTGTGTGTGTGTGTGTGTGTGTGTGTGTGTGTGTGTGTCTGTGTGTGTGTGTGTGTTTGTGTATGTGTGTTTGTGTATGTGTGTGTGTGTCTCTCTGTGTGTCTGTGTGTGTGTCTCTGTGTCTGTGTGGCTTTTAAGCATTAAATGTTGTCAAGGGCAACACTCCTCCCCTGGGATCCATCTTACAGAACACGAATAAGAATAGCTCATCTCTCCCCCTCTCTTCTCTTCTCCTCACTCTCCGCCTCTCCTCCTCTCATCTCTCCCCCTCTCTTCTCCACACTCTCCTCTCTTCTCTTCTCCTCACTCTCCGCCTCTCCTCCTCTCATCTCTCCCCCTCTCTTCTCCACACTCTCCTCTCTTCTCTTCTCCTCACTCTCCGCCTCTCCTCCTCTCATCTCTCCTCCTCTCTTCTCTTCTCTTCTCCTCACTCTCCGCCTCTCATCTCTCCCCCTCTCTTCTCCACACTCTCCTCTCTTCTCTTCTCCTCACTCTCCGCCTCTCCTCCTCTCATCTCTACCCCTCTCTTCTCCACACTCTCCTCTCTTCTCTTCTCCTCACTCTCCGCCTCTCCTCCTCTCATCTCTCCCCCTCTCTTCTCCTCACTCTCCTCCTCTCATCTCTCCCCCTCTCTTCTCCACACTCTCCTCTCTTCTCTTCATGCTGTCCTCTTCCTCTCTTCTTCTCCTGTTAACCCCTTCTATCCTCAACTTTCAGCTGCTCCTCCTTTCTCCCCCTTCGTTCATATCCTCCTGTCTCTTCACCTCCTTCTCACTTCTTTTTCCCTTTTCCTCACCTCTCCTCCTCCCATTACTGTTACTTCCAGCAGAGCCCAGCAATTACAGTACAGGACAGCTAGACCAATTGCAGTACAGGACAGCTAGACCAATTGCAGTACAGGAAAGCTAGACCAATTGCAGTACAGGAAAGCTAGACCAATTGCAGTACAGAACAGCTAGACTACTGAGAACCTTTCAGGGTTCGCCACACACACACACACACACACACACACACACACACACACACACACACACACACACACACACACACACACACACACACACACACACACACACACACACACACACACACACACACACACACACACACACACACACACACACACACACACACACACACACACACAGTTCTCCCTGGGACCAGACCAAGTGTTTCCCCTCAATTAATTTAGCAGCGGTGGCCTACCACTGATAAAGTGTTGCAATCTCTGCAAAAAATATTTTTCATATATTTGCAGAGGCGCTGCTACCACTGCTGAATGAAATCCTAGGGGAAACACTGCAGATCCATTCTTTACTATGTTATGTTATTGTTTTACTGGCTTCAGTGTTCTAAAACTCTACTAACTCACCAATCACATCGGTTCCACAACTCCTTGTTGATGTAAAACACTAAAGCATTTTAGAACAGGGTCCTTCTGTGAACTCCAGGTGGTACTGATGTTACGCACAAAACAAACTGAGCATTAACACACCAAGGGCATGGACATTTTTGTATGTGTGTCTGAAAGTGTACCATTAGCACAGGCAGCATAAGTAACTTTCAGACTCATTAATTAACCTCCTAAACTCAGCAAAAATAGAAACGTCCCTTTTTCAGGACCCTGTCTTTCAAAGACAATTCGTAAAAATCCAAATAACTACACAGATCTTTATTGTAAAGGGTTTAAACACTGTTTCCCATGCTTGTTCATTGAACCATAAACAATTAATGAACATGCACCTGTGGAACGCTCGTTAAGACACTAACAGCTTACAGACGGTAGGCAATTAAGGTCACAGTTATGAAAACTTAGGACACTAAAGAGGCCTTTCTACTGACTGAAAAACACCAAGAGAAAGATGCCCAGGACCCTGCTCATCTGCGTGAACGTGCCTTAGGCATTTTTTATTTACTTATTTTTTTTATTTCAGCTTTATTTACCAGGTAGGCTAGTTGAGAATAAGTTCTCATTTGCAACTGCGACCTGGTCAAGATAAAGCAAAGTAGTTCGACACATACAACAACACAGAGTTACACATTGAATAAACAAACATACAATCTATATACAGCATGTGCAAATGAGGTAGGATAAGGGAGTTAAGGCAATAAATAGGCCATGGTGGCAAAGTAATTACAATATAGCAATTAAACACTGGAATGGTAGGATGTGCAGAAGATCCAGGTGCAAGAAGAGATACTGGGGTGCAAAGGAGCAAGATAAATAAATAAATACAGCATGGGGATGAGGTAGATTGGATGGGCTATTTACAGATGAGCTATGTACAGGTGCAGTGATCTGTGAGCTGCTCTGACAGCTGGTGCTTAAAGCTAGTGAGGGAGGTAAGAGACTCCAGCTTCAGTGATTTTTGCAGTTTGTTCCAGTCATTGGCAGCAGAGTACTGGAAGGAGAGGCGGCCAAAGGAAGAATTTGCGTGTGATACGGATGGGTGCTGCTATGGTGACCAGTGAGCTGAGACAAGGCGGGGCTTCACCTAGCAGAGACTTGTAGATGACCTGGAGCCAGTGGGCTTGGCGACGAGTATAAAGTGAGGGCCACCATTCTCTTTACCTCTGGCCCTTCGTTGGACACTGTGTTAACTAACCTCCAGATGAGGTTCAGTGCCATATAACTCTCCTTCCGTGGCCTCCAACTGCTCTTAAATGCAAGAAAAAATAAATGCATGCTCTTCAACCGATCGCTGCCCACACCTGCCTGCCCGCCCAGCATCACTACCCGCCCAGCATCACTAGAGGTGGATCAAAGAATCACCAGCAGCGAGAGCGACATCATTGATGTATACAGAGAAGAGAGTCGGCCCGAGAATTGAACCCTGTGGCACCCCCATAGAGACTGCCAGAGGTCCGGACAACAGGCCCTCCGATTTGACATACTGAACTCTATCGGAGAAGTAGTTGGTGAACAAAGCGAGGCAGTCATTTGAGAAACCAATGCTGTTGAGTCTGCCATTAAGAATGTTGTGATTGACAGAGTCGAAAATCTTAGCAAGGTCGATGAATACGGCTGCACAGTAATGTCTCTTATCGATGGCGGTTATGATATCGTTTAGGACCTTGAGCGTGGCTGAGGTGCACCCATGACCAGCTCTGAAACTAGATTGCATAGCGGAGAAGGTACGGTGGGATTCGAAATGGTTTGTGATCTGTTTGTTAACTTGGCTTTCATGTCATGTTGCAAGGAGGCATGAGGACTGCAGATGTGGCCATGGCAAAAAATTGCAATGTCCGTACTGTGAGACGCCTAAGACAGAGCTACAAGGATACAGGACGGACAGGATCGTCCTCGCAGTGGCAGACCACGTGTAACAACACCTGCACAGGATCGGTACATCCGAACATCACACCTGTGGACAGGTACAGTATGGGAATAACAACTGCCCGAGTTACACCAGGAACGCACAATCCCTCCATCAGTGCTCAGACTGTCCGCAATAGGCTGAGAGAGGCTGGACTGAGGGCTTGTAGGCCTGTTGTAAGGCAGGTCCTCACCAGACATTACCAGCAACAACGTCGCCTATGGGCACAAACCCACCGTCACTGGACCAGACAGGACTGGCAAAAAGTGCTCTTCACTGACGAGTCGCGGTTTTGTCTCATCAGGGGTGACGGTCGGATTCGGGTTTATCATCGAAGGAATGAGCGTTACACCGAGGCCTGTACTCTGGAGCGGGATCGATTTGGAGGTAGAGGGTCCATCATGGTCTGGGGCGGTGTGTCACAGCATCATCGGACTGAGCTTGTTATCATTGCAGGCAATCTCAATGCTGTGCGTTACAGGGAAGACATCCTCCTCATGTGGTACCCTTCCTCAGGCTCATGCTAACATGACCCTCCAGCATGACAATGCCACCAGCCATACTGCTCGTTCTGTGCGTGATTTCCTGCAAGACAGGATTGTCAGTGTTCTGCCATGGCCAGCGGTGAGCCCGGATCTCAATCCCATTGAGCACATCTTGGACCTGTTGGATTGGAGGGTGAGGGCTAGGGCCATTCCCCTCAGAAATGTCCGGGAACTTACAGGTGCCTTGGTGTAAGACTGGGGTAACATCTCACAAGAACTGGCAAATCTGGTGCAGTCCATAAGGAGGAGATGCACTGCAGTACTTAATGCACCTGGTGGCTACACCAGATACTGAATGTTACTTTTGATTTTGACCCGCCCCCTTTGTTTCGGGACATATTATTCCATTTCTATTAGTCAAATGTCTGTGGAACTTGTTCAGTTTATGTCTCAGTTGTTGAATCTTGTTATGTTCATACAAATATTTACACATGTTACGTTTTCTGAAAATAAACGCAGTTGACAGTGAGAGGACATTTATTTTTTTGCTGAGTTCATATGTTAGCATGATGTGCTTTTACACATTGAGCAGTCAGTGTAGCATGTTAACATGTTAGCATGATGTGCATTTACACATTGAGCAGTCAGTTAGTGTAGCATGTTAGCATGTTAACATGATGTGCATTTACACATTGAGCAGTCAGCGTAGCATGTTAGCATGATGTGTTTTTACATGTTGAGCAGTCAGTGTAGAATGCTAGCATGTTAGCATTAGTGCTTTTACACATTGAGCAGTCAGTGTAGCATGTTAACATGTTAGCATGCTGTGCTTTTACACATTGAGTAGTCAGTGTAGCATGTTAGCACGATGTGCTTTTACACATTGAGCAATCAGTGTAGCATGTTCGGGTGATGTGCTTTTACACATTGAGAAGTCAGCGTAGCATGTTAGCAGCATATTGTATCTCAGTGGAGATCCACCTGGCTGCAGGGAAGGTCATGAGGTCACACTGCTGATCCGTTAAACACAGATGTACTGCCGGGGGAAACAATGGGGAGAGAGGGGAAGACGGGAGACTCATGAGGGAGACATACCTTTCTGTCGGGCCAGTTGTACTTGGCGAACACAGAGTCATAAGTATCAACTGCCCCATCGGTCACCAACATGATGGCCTGACTACACACACTGCCTCGACCTGTCTGGTTAAACTAAAAGGAGAGAGATGGAAAGAGAAACAGAGGGAGGGAGAGGGATGGGTGGAGAGAGAGAGATAGGGGGGAGATAGAGAGAGAAGGAGAGAGAGATTATTAGCGCAAATGTAGTAGTCTAACCTTTAGGAAGAGAGAAGAGGGAGGGAGACAGGGAGAGTAGAGTCCATCCATTCACTAACAGTCTAACCCCTAGAAAGAGAGAGGAGGGACGGAGACAGGAAGAGTAGAGTTCATCCACACATTAACAGTCTAACCCGTAGGAAGAGAGAACCCTAGTGATAGTGTTTCACAGTCCATTACCCACATTAGATTACACCCCTGTCTCAACTTAACCTCCTTTCCTAACAGCCAAATAACTACAGAGAGAGAGGGAGGGCGTGAGATAGACAGAGAGAGAGAGACAAAGAGAGAGATGGAGGGAGTGAGATAGAGAAAGAGAGAGGTAGGGAGTGAGATAGACAGAGAGAGAGAAGGAGGGAGTGAGATAGACAGATATAGAGGGAGGGAGAGAGTGAGTGATATAGACAGAGAGAGAGAGAGAGAGAGCGAGGGGGGAGTGCGATAGACAGGGAGAGAAAGGTAGACAGAGACAAAGAGAGAGAGAGCGAGGGGGAAGAGAGAGCGAGGGGGAAGAGAGAGAGAGAGAGAGAGAGAGAGAGAGAGAGAGAGAGAGAGAGAGAGAGAGAGAGAGAGAGAGAGAGAGAGAGAGAGAGAGAGAGAGAGAGACAGAGACAGAGGGGAGTGAGATAGACAGAGAGTGAGAGGGAGGGAGTGAGATAGACAGAGAGTGAGAGGGAGGGAGTGGGATAGACAGAGAGAGAAAGGTAGAGACAAAGAGAGCGAGCGAGGGGGAAGAGAGAGAGCATTAGGAGAGAGGGGGGAAGAGAGAGAATTAGGAGAGCGAGGGGGAAGAGAGAGAGCATTAGGAGAGAGGGGGGAAGAGAGAGAGCATTAGGAGAGAGGGGGGAAGAGAGAGAGCATTAGGAGAGAGGGGGGAAGAGAGAGAGCATTAGGAGAGAGGGGGGAAGAGAGAGAGCATTAGGAGAGAGGGGGGAAGAGAGAGAGCATTAGGAGAGCGAGGGGGAAGAGAGAGAGCATTAGGAGAGAGGGGGGAAGAGAGAGAGCATTAGGAGAGAGGGGGGAAGAGAGAGAGCATTAGGAGAGAGGGGGGAAGAGAGAGAGCATTAGGAGAGCGAGGGGGAAGAGAGAGAGCATTAGGAGAGCGAGGGGGAAGAGAGAGAGCATTAGGAGAGCGAGGGGGAAGAGAGAGAGCATTAGGAGAGAGGGGGGAAGAGAGAGAGCATTAGGAGAGCGAGGGGGAAGAGAGAAGGCAATAGGAGAGTGAGGGGGAAGAGAGAGAGCATTAGGAGAGAGGGGGGAAGAGAGAGAGCATTAGGAGAGCGAGGGGGAAGAGAGAAGGCAATAGGAGAGTGAGGGGGAAGAGAGAGAGCATTAGGAGAGCGAGGGGGAAGAGAGAAGGCAATAGGAGAGTGAGGGGGAGGAGAGAGAGCATTAGGAGAGCGAGGGGGAAGAGAGAAGGCAATAGGAGAGTGAGGGGGAAGAGAGAGAGCATTAGGAGAGCGAGGGGGAAGAGAGAGAGCATTAGGAGAGAGGGGGAAGAGAGAGAGCATTAGGAGAGCGAGGGGGAAGAGAGATCATTAGGAGAGAGGGGGGAAGAGAGAGAGCATTAGGAGAGCGAGGTGGAAGAGAGAGAGCATTAGGAGAGATGGGGAAGAGAGAGAGCATTGGGAGAGAGGGGGGGGGAGAGCATTGGGAGAGAGAGGGGGAAGAGAGAGAGCATTAGGAGAGAGATGGGGAAGAGAGAGAGCATTAGGAGAGAGGGGGGAAGAGAGAGAGCATTAGGAGAGAGAGGGGGAAGAGAGTGCAATAAAACCTTTTGAATTGAATTGAATAGACAGAGAGAGAGATTGAGAGAGAGACAGAGACAGAGACAGAGAGAGGGAGAGAGAGAGAGAGAGAGAGAGACAGAGAGAAAGAGAGAGATAGAGAGAGACAGAGAGAGAGAGAGAGAGATAGAGAGAGAGATCTCCTTTACTGTGATAAATATTCCTCACCAAGAGATTCATTATTCACAGAAATGACTACATTTATTCCAAATTTTAACTTATTAAACCCAGAGGAAAAACTAAAAATACTCATGGGCGAAGGAGCAATGGCTCCTCTTGCAGCCAAATATGTATTTGCCTGCCATAGCCTGAGGGACACTGAATAATAACATCTGCATAGTAAGCAGTAACTTACTTATTATGACTGTTATTGTTTTTACTGTTATTGTTATTAGTATTATTATTGTTGTTTATCATTCCAAATAGTAATGGTATGGGTGGTAATGGTAATGATAGCAGTTTAATGATGGTGGTGGTGGTAGTGGTGCATTACACCATACATAACATTCGACTATTGACTGTTACCATTTTATTGTTACTATTTTTATATTTAATTTTGTATTATTATTTACTGCCATTCTATATTATTATTTGTCATTGTTTTAATTGTATTACAATGTATATTGTATACATTGTTGCTTTGGCAATATTGACACAATGTTTTTCATGCCAATAAAGCAGCTTGAATTTGAATTTGAATTTGAGAGAGAGAGAGAGAGAGAGAGAGAGAGAGAGAGAGAGAGAGAGAGAGAGAGAGAGAGAGAGAGAGAGAGAGAGAGAGAGAGAGAGGGGGGGGAGAGACAGAGAGTGACAGAGAGAGGGGGGGAGAGACAGAGAGAGGGAGAGATATTGAGAGAGCGCATGGCGGTTCATTTCATTACAATCCATTAGGTCTACTATATACTACATTCGTTCCACAACGCACTAACCACTAAGCTTGCTATAATCAGACACACCCTGACATATCATCACTCTAATCATATCATCATAATGGAACTAATAATATGAATGGATATCATTTATATAACCCTTCTCTAGGTGCTCAAAGCACCACGTCTGATTGGGTCAAACATACATTACACATTTTAATAACGTTGCATGTGTGTCTGTGTGTAATCAGGGTTCCAGCCACTGGATTGGGTCAAGCATTCTCTTGTTAACATGTGTCTGTTGATTAGGGTATTAATTGCAGTGTTTTAATTAACTCTGATCTGAATGCCCTTCTCCCTCTCTCAGCCTCACTTCCCCTTTCACTCTCTCTTGCTGTCTGTCTGTAGTATAACATTGTTTGTTTGTTTTGTGTGTACTCGTGTGTGTGTGTGTGTGTGTGTGTGTGTGTGTGTGTGTGTGTGTGTGTGTGTGTGTGTGTGCACTCGTGTGTGTGTGCACTCGTGTGTGTGTGTGTGTGTGTGTGTGTGTGTGTGTGTGTGTGTGTGTGTGTGTGTGTGTGTGTGTGTGTGTGTGTGTGTGTGTGTGTGTGTGTGTGTGTGTGTGTGTGTGTGTGTGTGTGTGTGTGTGTGTGTGTGTGTGTGTGTGAGTACTCACATCATTGAGGACCTCGAAGGCTTCAGTGAGACCTACGTCCAGCATGCCGATGCCTTTAGCTAACAGCTTATCCAGATTCATCCGGAAATGCTGTGCATAGAGATGGACAGAGAGATACAACTATCAGTGCTGAAAGGATATTAATACAGAGAGATAACAACTATCAGTGCTGAAAGGATATTAATACAGAGAGATAACAACTATCAGTGCTGAAAGGATATTAATACAGAGAGACAACAACTATCAGTGCTGAAAGGATATTAATACAGAGAGACAACAACTATCAGTGCTGAAATGATATTAATACAGAGAGACAACAACTATCAGTGCTGAAAGGATATTAATACAGAGAGATAACAACTATCAGTGCTGAAAGGATATTAATACAGAGAGACAACAACTATCAGTGCTGAAAGGATATTAATACAGAGAGACAACAACTATCAGTGCTGAAAGGATATTAATACAGAGAGAAACAACTATCAGTGCTGAAAGGATATTAATACAGAGAGACAACAACTATCAGTGCTGAAAGGATATTAAAACAGAGAGATAACAACTATCAGTGCTGAAAGGATATTAATACAGAGAGACAACAACTATCAGTGCTGAAAGGATATTAATACAGAGAGATAACAACTATCAGTGCTGAAAGAATATTAATACAGAGAGATACAACTATCAGTGCTGAAAGGATATTAATATAGAGAGATAACATCTATCAGTGCTGAAAGGCTATTAATACAGAGCGACAACAACTATCAGTGCTGAAAGGATATTAATACAGAGAGATACAACTATCAGTGCTGAAAATATATTAATACAGAGAGATAACAACTATCAGTGCTGAAAGGATATTAATACAGAGAGATAACAACTATCAGTGCTGAAAGGATATTAATACAGATATATAACAACTATCAGTACTGAAAGGATATTAATACAGAGAGATAACAACTATCAGTGCTGAAAGGATATTAATACAGAGAGATAACAACTATCAGTGCTGAAAGGATATTAATAGAGAGAGATAACAACTATCAGTGCTGAAAGGATATTAATACAGAGAGATAACAACTATCAGTGCTGAAATGCTATTAATACAGAGAGATAACAACTATCAGTGCTGAAAGGATAGTAATACAGAGAGACAACAACTATCAGTGCTGAAAGGATATTAATACAGAGAGCGAGAGGGGGAGTAAAAGGAGAAGAAAGAAAATAGAAATGGAGGGATGGATGAAAAACATAAATTGAAGAAAGAATTGTGGAGAGCACAGTAAAGAATAAAACATGCAGGAGAGTGGAGATTGTAATGCCAGTCTGTCAGACCTCTTTAACTTGGCAAGTACTCACAATAAACCAGTGAATTAACATTTACACACTGACATGTCACTTTAGTCCACAAAACAGGAACAAAACCATGTTCACCTCCATGACCCACTCCCCAAGGCTACTCAGTTAAAGACCAATCCTTCTCCAGGCATTCTCCCCTCTGTGTGTGTGTGTGTGTGTGTGTGTGTGTGTGTGTGTGTGTGTGTGTGTGTGTGTGTGTGTGTGTGTGTGTGTGTGTGTGTGTGTGTGTGTGTGTGCGTGCGTGCGTGCGTGCGTGCGTGCGTGCGTGCGTGCGTGCGTGCGTGCGTGCGTGCGTGCGTGCGTGCGTGCGTGCGTGCGTGCGTGTTTGTATGTGTCCGCTCACATAAATTTCTCTCCGGAAATGAATGGAGTTTAATGTTGTCAGCAACCCGGTGGGTGTCATCTGTTTGTCTCCTTATAAACTGCAGCCTGGGGGCACTACCAACACTGGCCTCAATCTAAAGACACACTCACACAAACAAATACGTGCATGCACACACACACACACACACACACACACACACACAAAACACACACACAACCACAACCCTCCTCAAATCCCTTTCCTCACCTCTCCAGATGTTAATGTCCCTAAATCTCCATCTCCTCCCAGCTCTCTCTTCTTCTCTCTCCCCTCACCCACTCCTCAACCCTCTCTACTTGTGGTCTTTCCTATCGAACAGGGGTAACAGATTCCCAGATGCAACAGGGAGTCACAACAACATAGACCATATGAGAGCTTCTCCTTTGGGAGTCACAAACATCTCCCCATCAACACACACACACACTCACACTCACACTCACACACACACACACACACACACACACACACACACACACACACACACACACACACACACACACACACACACACACACACACACACACACACACACAAATACACATACACACAGACAAACACACACACACACTCACACACACACAAACAAGTACCTCAGCCCACCCAGTTTCAGAATACACAATTACCTGTTACCCTTCTTTTAAACAGAGATGCAAGTAATCCTATACCAGCCAGGTGATATGGCATGAGCGCTCACTTTGTTGTGCACAAGGAAAAGGTTAATAGACTCTGCACACGTTTGTACCCTGAGGCCCAACCGACTCTACCTACTACAGTGTGTGTGTGTGCGTGCGTGCGTGCGTGCGTGCGTGCGTGCGTGCGTGCGTGCGTGCGTGCGTGCGTGCGTGCGTGCGTGCGTGCGTGCGTGCGTGTGTGTGTGCGTGCGTGTGTGTTCAGCGGCAGTGGGTCTGATGATAGTAGGGTCTCATATCTCTCTGGGTCCACTCTGTTAGCATACAGACACCAGCGCAATTTTCCCTCACTCACAGCTCACTCAAAACTAACAACCTCTTGCTCTTCCTCTCTCACTCCCTCTCTCTCTCACTCTATCGCTCCCTCTCTCGCTCCCTCTCTCTCTCCCTCTCTCGCTCCCTCTCTCGCTCCCTCTCTCGCTCCCTCTCTCTATCTGAGGCAGATATACAGATATTACTCTCAGATATGAAATGAGTAGCCCATCAAACTCAAATAGAAACCATCTTCTGAACTTTCACTAGAATCCAAATATATTTAGTGAAGGTGGAAACAAAAAGATTTGTTCTGGTCTGACCATTCATTCCTTTTACATTATTGCTTTTTTCTCGACAAAGAATAGAGAGAGAGATCAGAGACAGATGACACAAAACAGAGGGAAGGGAGAGACAGAAACAGCGTGAGAGAGGGAAGGGAGAGACAAAAACAGGGCTATGGTAAAATATACAGACCACAAATTCCAATTGGCTATACTTAAACTCTAACATAATCCTCAGCTCTGACATATTCCCCAATATTTGGAACCAAGGACTGATCACCCCATTCCACAAAAGTGTAGACAAATTTGACCCCAATAACTATCAGGGGATATGCGTCAACAGCATTCTTGGGAAAATCCTCTGCATTATCAATAACAGCAGGCTCCCACATTTACTGAGCAAATGTCAAATTGCCTTTTTACCAAATTAACGTACGACAGACTACGTATTCACCCTGCACACCTTAACTGACAAACAAAGACACCAAAACAAGGGCAACGTCTTCTCATGCTTTTGACTCGACTTGGCATGAGGGTCTGCTATACAAATTGATGGACTGTGGTGTTGGGTGAAAAAAATACAGCATTATAAAATCCATGTACACAAACAACAAGTGTGTGGCTAATATTGGCAAAGAACACACACATTTCTTTCCACAGGGCTGTGGGGTGAGACAGGGATGCAGCTTAAGCCCCACCCTCTTCAACATATATATCAACAAATTGGAGAGTTCACTAGAACAGTCTGCAGCACCCGGCCTCACCCTACTAGAATCTGAAGTCAAATGTCTACTGTTTGGTGATGATCTGGTGCTTCTGTCCCCAACCAAGGAGGGTCTACAGCAGCACCTAGATCTTCTGCACAGATTCTGTCAGACCTGGGCCCTCACAGTAACTCTCAGTAAGACAAAAATAATGGTGTTCCAAAAAAGGTCCAGTTGCCAGGACCACAAATACAAATTTAATCTAGACACCGTTGCCCTAGAATACACAAAGCACTATACCTACCTCAGCCTAAACATCAGCGCCACAGGTAACTTCCACAAAGCTGTGAACGAGATGAGAGACAAGGCAAGAAGGACCTTCTTATGTCATCAAAAGGAACATAAAATGTGACATACCAATTAGGATCTGGCTAAAAATACTTGAATTAGTTATAGAACCCATTGCCCTTTATGGTTGTCAGGTCTGGGGTTTGCTCACCATCCAAGGATTCACAAAATGGGACAAACACCAAATTGAGACTCTGCATAAAGAATTATGCAAAAACATCCTCTGTGTACAACGTAGAATACCAAATAATTAATGGAAAACATAATTTGGATGATATCGACTAATTATCAAAATTCAACCTTCCTTTACAAAGCGATCACCTACAGAGAGATGAACCTGGAGAAGAGTCCCCTAAGCAAGCTGGTCCTAGGTCTCTGTTCACAAACACAAACAGACCCCACAGAGCCCCATGACAGAAACACAATTAGATCCAACCAAATCATGAGAAAACAAAAAGATAATTACTTGACTGATCAGAAATAATTAACAGAGCAAACTGGAATACTATTTGGCCATAAACAGATAGTACACAGTGGCAGAATACCTGACCACCGTGACTGACCCAAAATTAACGGAAGATTTAAATATGTACAGACTCAGTGAGCATAGCCTTGCTATTTAGAAAGGTCGCCATAGGCAGACCTGGCTCTTAAAACTTCTTATGGCTGCAGGGGCAGTATTGAGTAGCTTGGATGAAAAGGTGCCAATTTCAAAAGGCCTGCTCCTTAGTCATAGTTCCTAATATTTGCATATTATTATTAATATTGGATAGAAAACACTCCAAAGTTTCTAAAACTGTTTGAATTATTTCTCAGAACTCAGAACTCATATTGGCAGGCAAAATCCTGAGTTGAAATCAAAACCGGAAGTCAGAAATCTGAGATTGCCTGTATTCAACAGAGTCCCAAAAGAAGTCCAAATGACGTATGACTGGGGTTGCACTGCCTAGGGGTTCTACTAGATGTCAGCAATCAATATAAATTCCAATGAGACTTCTATGGTCTTGTGGGAGAGAATGAGAGCAGAATCAGTCAGGTGTCCATCAAGCACCCATTTCCTGATCATGCATTTTCTTCATGCAAGTCACTTGCGTTACATGGCTCACGCAGACAAGAAGGAATACTCCGGTTGGAACTTTATTGAAGCTATATGTTAAAAACATCCTAATGATTGATTCAGTACTTAGTTTGAAATGTTTCTTCGACCGGTAATATCACATTTTGAAGTTTTTGTCCGATATGAAGCTGACCAGAATTAGCATTTGGATATGTTTACCAAACGCGCTAACAATTGGACATAAATAACGGATTTTTTCGAACAAAATAAACATTTATTGTGGACCTGGAGTTCCTGCTCTGCTTTCTGATCGAAACCAACAAAGGTAATGAAATATTTATAATATATTTTGTTGTTTATAGTGACGCTATCTGTGCAGCTGTGACGTGCTAATTTGAGCGCCGTCTCAGATTATAGCGTGCAGTTATTTTTCCTTAAAGTTTTTTTTAAATCTGACATATCGGTTGCATTAAGGAGAGGTATATCTATAAGTGAATGTGTATAACTTGTATTATCATCTATATTTATGATGAGTATTCATGTTGAAACGATGGGCTATGCAAAGTCACTTGATGTTTTTGCCACTAGTGAATCTAGTCGCCTCAATGTAAACTCAGATTATTTTATATAAATATGAATTGAATCAAACAAAACACGCATCTATTGTGTAACATGAAGTCCTATGAGTGTCATCTGATGAAAATAATCGAAGGTTAGTGATTCGTTTTATCTCTATTCTGGTTTTTGTGAAGCTATCATTAGCTGGGAAAAATGGCTATGATTATTTTTAGTTTTGTGGTGACCTAACATAATCGTTTGTAGTGCTTTCGCTGAAAAGCCTATTTGAAATCGGAAACTTTGGTGGGATTAACAACAAGATTACCTTTAAAATGATATAAGACACATGTATGTTTGAGGAATTTTAATTATGAGATTTATGGTTTTTGAATTTGGCGCCCTGCACTTGGACTGGCTGTTGTCATATTGATCCCGACTTAGGGCTTGCAGCCATAAGTTTTTAAAAGAAGACAGGCTATGTGCACACTGCCCACAGAATGAGGTGGAAACTGAGCTGCATTTCCTAACCTCCTGCCAAATGTATGACCATATTAGAGACACATAAATACAGATATATTTATATTCAGATTACACAGACACAAAGAATTTGAAAACAAACCCAATGTTGATAAACTCCCATAGGTAAGATACCACAGTGTGCAATCACTGCAGCGATATGTGCGACCTGTTACCACAAGAAAGGGGCAACCAGTGAAGATGAAACACCATTGTAAATACAACCCATATTTATGTTTATTTATTTTCCCTTTTGTATTTTAACTATTTGCACATCATTACAACACTGCATTTAGCCATAATATGACATTTGAATCTTTTGTGAGTGCAATGTTTACTTTTCATTCATGATTTGTTACCCAATAAAGGCCCTTAAATTGAAATTGAGAGAGAAAGAGCGAGAGAGAGAAAGAGCAAGAGAGAGAGAGAGAGCAAGAGAGAGACAGGAAGAAGCTTTTTGGGTGAAGCATCCCAGATATTCTAATGAGTTCTGTATCTTCGGGAGGAGATAAGACTAAACTAGTCGACTCAGAGACAGAAAGATAAGAACAAACTAATACAACCCAGAGACATGCAGGAACCATGCTGTGCAAGCCCTTGATAAGCGTGAGCGTCCGTGCATACACACCC
>NC_092102.1:40718515-40723515 GCF_045679555.1 Salvelinus alpinus | reverse complement strand
ACACACACACACACATAGAAAGGTGTGGGTAGTCATTGGCTAACGGAAGGCTTAGCAGGATGGGAAAATTTAGTTTTGAATGCACCCCTGGAAATGGGTCCATGCAGAAATAGAAAGTAAAGTGTGTGTATAACTGAATGAATCCTTGAGAATGGGACTGTGGAAATGAATGCAGGTTTCTAACTGTGCTTCCCTCTCTACAGTAATAGGCAGGCAGGCAGACTATCCCCTGTCTCTCTCCATCTCCCTGACTGTGATTATCACTGAAACCATCTTAATGGGACTGCCAGCCACATACACACACACAGACACACAGACACATGCACACACACGCGCGCATGCACGCACACACACACGCGCACGAGCATGCACACGCACGCACGCACGCACGCACGCATACACACACACACACACACGCACACACACACACACACACACACACACACACACACACACACACACACACACACACACACACACACACACACACACACACACACACACACACACACACACACGCACACACGCACACACGCACACACGCACACACGCACACACGCACACATGCACACATGCACACATACAGACCAGAGGGCTGCTGAACCTCTCCACTCTGAATATCAGGCACATTCCATCAAGTCTCAGTCTAAAGTTTTAATGTCATGTGACTTTCTTGCAAGCTCCAAACCCAAGAATGCAGTAGTCAGTATCAATGCAGTACTAAAAATAAATAATAAGGTAGAACAAAAACACATGAGAAATAAAAATAGGAAATAAGAAGAACAGGAGAAAGTAAGAACCTATATACAGGGTCAGTTCCAGTATCATATTTACAATGTGCAGGAATACTGGAGTGCTGGAGGAAGATGCACTACATGACCAAAAGTATGTGGACACCTGCTCTTCGAACATCTCATTCGAAAATCATGGGCATTATTATGTCTCCCCATTAGTTTGTCTCCCCTTTGCTGCTATAACAGCCTCCACTTTTATGGGAAGGCTTTCCACTAGATGTTGGAACATTGCCACAAGAGCATTAGTGAGGCCGGGCACTGATGTTGGACAATTAGGCCTGGCTTGCCGTCAGCGTTTCAATTCATGCCAAAGGTGTTTGATGAGGTCAGGGTTCTGAGCAGACCAGTCAAGTTCTTCCACACGGATCTTGACAAATAATTTCTGTGTGGACCTTGCTTTGTGCACGGGGGGCTTGTCATGCTGAAACAGGAAAGGGCAGGAAAGGGCCTTCCCCAAACTGTTGCCACGAAGTTGGAAGCACAGAATCGTCTAGAATGTCATTGTATGCTGTAGCGTTAATATTTCCCTTCACTGGAACTAAGGTGCCTAGCCCGAACCATGAAAAACCAGACCATTATTCCTCCTTCACCAAACTTTACAGTTGGCACTATGCATTGGGGCAGATAGTGATCTCCTGGCATCTGCCACACTCAGATTTGTCCGTTGGACTTCCAGATAGTGAAGCATGATTCATCACTCCAGACAACGCGTTTCCGTTGCTCTAGTGTCCAATTTATGTTTTTTTATTTTATATTTTTTATTTAACCTTCTTGTCAATAGGGGGGCGCTGTTTTCACTTTGGAAAAAATCGTGCCCAAATTAAACTGCCTCGTACTCTATTCTAGATCGTACAATATGCATATTAATTATATCTGTGAGTAAAACAGAACTCATTTTGCAGCAAACTTCCATACAGGAAGTGAAAAATCTGAAAACGATGCTCTGTTCCAGGGCCTGCCTATTCAATTGCCTAATATTTATCGATATGCATGCACTTCATACGCCTTCCACTAGATGTCAACAGGCAGTGGAAGGTGGAATGGGGTGTCTAACTTGATCTGAGGCCGAACAAGAGCTTTTGGAGTGACAGGTCTGGAAATTTCTTTGTCTTCTCTGGCGCGCGAAGTACGTCGACATTGGCTTCTGAAAAGCGTTCGGTATACACGGCGGATATCTCCGGCTCTGTTTTTATTTGATACATATTAGAAAAACATCATAAAGTAGGTTTTTTCAACCGAGTTTCATCAGTTTATTCAACGTTTATTGGGACTTTTGGAGTATTCCGTTCGTCGAGAGAAACTGGGAACGTTATCAACATTGGCTAGCATTGTGGCACGAATTCGACAGGAGAAAAGGACATTCTAAAACCAAACAACGATTTATCCTCGACCTAGGACTCCTTGTACAAGATTCTGATGGAAGCTCAACAAAAGTAAGAACAATTTATGATGTTATTTCGTATTTCTGTGGAAAATGTTGATTCCTATTCTCTGCCGTTTTGGTGGGCGCTGTCTCGCAATAACGCAAGCTGTTTGTTATGGTAAAGTTATTTTTAAAAATCTAACACGGCGGTTGCATTAAGAACCAGTGTATCTTTCATTTGCCATACAACAAGTATTTTTATGTAAAGTTTATGATGAGTTCTTTAGTCAGATTAGGTGAGTGTCCAAAATAGCTCCGGACATTCTGGTGAATCGATGCTACATATTCACAATGTATAACCACGGTTTGCAGCTCTAAATATGCACATTTTCGAACAAAACATAAGTGTATTGTATAACCTGATGTTATAAGACTGTCATCTGATGAAGTTGGTCAAGGTTAGTGATTAATTTTAAATATTTTGCTGGTTTTTGCGAATGCTATCTATGCGGTGAATAAATGTGATTGTGTGTTTGGCTATTGTGGTAAGCTAATATATTGCTATATTGTGTTTTCGCTGTAAAACACTTTAAAAAATCTGAAATATTGGCTGGATTCACAAGATGTTTATCTTTCATTTGCTGTACACCATGTATTTTTCATAAATGTTTTATGATGAGTATTTAAGTATTTCACGTTGCTCTCTGTAATTATTCTGGCTGCTTTGGTGATATTTTTGATGGTAGCTGCAATGTAAAACTATGATTTATACCTCAAATACGCACATTTTCGAACAAAACATAAATTTATTGTATAACATGTTATAAGACTGTCATCTGATGAAGTTGTTTCTTGGTTAGTGACTAATTATATCTATATTTGGTCGGTTTTGTGATAGCTACCTATGCGGTAGAAACATCTTTGTCTTTGGCTATTGTGAGTCTTTGGCTATTGTGGTTAGCTAATAGAAATACATATTGTGTTTTCGCTGTAAAACATTTCATTTGCTGTATTGGACTTGTGATTTCATGATATTTATATGCTATTATTTACTTGTGGCGCTATGCTAGGCTATGCTAGTCAGCTTTTACTGATGAGGATGCTCCCGGATCCGGGATGGGTGTTAAGTAAAGGTTAATTTAACTAGGCAGGTCAGATAAGAACAAATTCTTATTTACAATTACCGCCTAGCCCGGCCAAACCGGACGATGCTGGGCCAATTGTGCGCTGCCCTATGGGACTCCCAATCACAGCTGGTTGTGATACAGCCTGAAATCGAACCAGGGTCTGTAATGATGCCTCTAGCACTGAGAAGCAGTGCCTTAGACCGCTGAGCCACTCGGGAGCCAATGACGGCGAACTTTGCACCACTCCAGTCGACTCCTGGCATTGCGCATGGTGATCTGAGGCTTGTGTGCGACTGCTCGGCCATGGAAACCCATTTCATGAAGCGCCTGACGAACAGTTATTGTGCTGACGTTGCAGAGGCAGTTTGGAACTCGGTAGTGTGTTGCAACCAAGATCATACGATATTTATGCTCTACGCGTTTGTTTCAGCACTCGGCGGTCACATTCTGTGAGCTTGTACGTCCTACCACTTTGACGAACTGACTTGTTGGAAAGGCGGTATCCTTTGAAAGTCACTGAGCTCTTCAGTAATAACCAATGTTTGTCTAGGGAGATTGCATGGATGTGTGCTCGATTTTATACACCTGTCAGCAATGGGTGTGGCTGAAATAGCCGAATCCATGGGTTTGAATGGGGAGTACACATACTTTTGTATATATGGTGTATGTATAGGGATACGGTGACTAGGCATCTGGATATATGAAAAACAGAGTAGCAGCAGCGTAAATTATCATTGTATGTGAGTGTGTGTGTGTGTGTGTGTGTGTGTGTGTGTGTGTGTGTGTGTGTGTGTGTGTGTGTGTGTGTGTGTGTGTGTGTGTGTGTGTGTGTGTGTGTGTGTGTGTGTGTGTGTGTGTGTGTGTGTGTGTGTGTGTAAAGTCAGCATAAATGTGTGTGCATGTTATGTGTGTGTTCGTGTCAGTATGTGTGAGTGTGTATAGTAATGAGAATACAAAGCATTCTGGGATAGGTCTCTTGGGAGACATCATATTTGATCATGGTCATAAAGGAACTGTTATGCTGTATTAGACTCACGTCTTTGTTGGTGACGTCAGCTTGGACCAGAGTTCCATTCAGGCATGGCTCTACATAGTGTACCTCGTCGTTGTACTAGACAAACACCACAGGGACAGAGAGAGGGGAGAGAAAAAGTCATTGGGGCAAATACTGTTGTTATATATCTGTAGGACTGACCAACACACACATATAGATGAATGTATACACACATATAGATCTACACACAGAACCGTGGGTTAAGTGGAACCTTTAGAGTTCAAGCTCCCTGAAAAAATGGCACCTGCGTGTATATGTGTGTATGTGTGTACCTGCGTGTACATGTGTGTATGTGTGTATGTGTGTGTGTGTGTATGTGTGTACGTGTGTGTATATGTGTATATGTGTGTATGTAAGTCGCTCTGGATAAGAGCGTCTGCTAAATGACTTAAATGTAATGTAAATGTATGTGTGTGTGTGTGTATGTACGTGTGTGTGTGTGTGTGTACGTGTGTGTGTGTATGTGTGTATGTATGTGTTCGTGTGTGTCACGCCCTGACCTTAGTTATCTATGTTTTCTTTATTATTTTGGTTAGGTCAGGGTATGACTTGGGTGGGTATGCTGGTTTTGTATTGTCTAGGGTTTTTTGTATGTCTAGGGGTTTTGGTAGTGTAGATATATGTAGGTCTATGGTGGCCTGAATTGGTTCCCAATCAGAGGC
>NC_092102.1:40693515-40713515 GCF_045679555.1 Salvelinus alpinus | reverse complement strand
CAAGTGTCTTCACTGACATTTTCAACCTCTCCCTATCTGAGTCTGTAATACCAACATGGTTTAAGCTGGCCACCACAGTGCCTGTGCCCAAGAACACTAAGGTAACCTGCCTAAATGACTACCGACCCGTAGCACTCATGTCTGTAGCCATGAAGTGCTTTGAAAGGCTCACATCAACACCATCATCCCAGAAACCCTAGACCCACTCCAATTTGCATACCGCCCCAACAGATCCACAGATGATGCAATCTCTATTGCACTCCACACTGCCCTTTCACACCTGGACAAAAAGGAACACCTGTGAAAATGCTATCCATTGACTACAGCTCAGCTTTCAACACCATAGTGCCCTCAAAGCTCATCACTAAGCTAAGGACCCTGGGACAAAACACCTCCCTCTGCAACTGGTTCCTGCACTTCCTGACGGGCCTACCCCAGGAGGTAAGGGTGGGTAACAACACATCCACCACATTAATCCTTAACACTGGGGTCCCTTAGGTGTGCATGCTCAGTCTCCTCCTGTACTCGCTGTTCACTCATGACTGTATGGCCAGGCACGACTCCAACACCATCATTAAGTTTGCCGATGACACAACAGTGGTAGGCCTGATCACCGACAAAGACGAGACATCATATAGGGAGGAGGTCAGAGACCTGGCCATGTGGTGCCAGGACAATAACCTCTCCCTCAACGTGATCAAGACAAAGGAGATGATTGGGGACTACAAGAAAAGTAGGACCGAGCACGTCCCCATTCTCATCGACGGGGCTGTAGTGGAGCAGGTTGAGACCTTCAAGTTTCTTGATGTCCACATCACCAACAATATAACATGGTCCAAGCACACCAAGACAGTCGTGAAGAGGGCATGACAAAACCTATTCCCCCTCAGGAGACTGAAAAGATTTTGTATGGGTCCTCAGATCCTCAAAAAGTTCTACAGCTGCAACATCGAGAGCATCCTGACTGGTTTCTTCACTGTCTGGTATGGCAACTGCTAGGCCTCCGACCGGAAGGCGCTACAGAGGGTAGTGTGTACTGCCCAGTACATCACTGGTGCCAAGCTTCCTGCCATTCAGGACCTCTATTCCAGACGGTGTCAGAGGAAGGCCCTAAAAATTTTCAAAGACTCCAGCCACCCTAATCATAGACTGTTCTCTCTGCTACCGCACGGCAAGCGGTACCAGAGCGCAAAGTCTAGGTCCAAGAGGCTTCTAACAAGCTTCTACCCCCAAGCCATAAGACTACTGAACATCTAATCAAATGGCTACCCCCCACCCCTTTTACACTGCTGCTACTCTCTCTTATTAAATATTTATTTTACTAGGCAAGTCAGTTAAGAACAAATTCTTATTTTCTTTGATGGCCTAGGACCAGTGGGTTAACTGCCTTGTTCAGGTGCAGAACGACATATTCTTACCTTTTCGACTCAGGGATTTGATCTTGCAACCTTTCTGTTACTAGTCCAATGCTCTAACCACTAGGCTACCTGCCGCCCCATGCATAAGTCTATGCATAAGTCACTTGCATAAGTGCATATGTCACTTTAATAACTCTACCCACATGTATATATCACCTCAATTACCTTGAATACCGGTGCCCCTGCACATTGACTCTGTACCCCTTAATAACTCTACCCACATGTATATACCACCTCAATTACCTCGAATACCGGTGCCCCTGCACATTGACTCTGTACCCCTTAATAACTCTACCCACATGTATATATCACCTCAATTACCTCGAATACCGGTGCCCCTGCACATTGACTCTGTACCCCTTAATAACTCTACCCACATGTATATACCACCTCAATTACCTCGACTACCGGTGCCCCTGCACATTGACTCTGTACCCCCTGTGTATAGCCTCCACACATTGACTCTGTGCCGGTACCCCCTGTATATAGCCTCCACACATTGACTCTGTACTGGTACACCCTGTATATAGCCTCCTCTCATTGACTGTTGTGGTGGAAATTACACGATTTTGTTATAATACTTTTATTGCATCAAATGGTTGTTTTATGCAACAGAATAGAAGGTTCTTATAACTCTCTATTGTGTGTGTGTGAACTGAAAGTGGGCCTCTGGGAGATAACACTGACAGGAGATTTATGATATCTTTGGGGATACCACATTCCAGAGCATGAGTTAATGTTTCTGTTCTATACTGTACCAGGGAGACATGGCTCCAGTATGGAGTTGGGGGGCAAGACACTGGTCTCTACACAATGAAAACTGTTTTAACAGCAGATACTGTCTGCTGTGAATAATAAGTATCTTTCATACAAATCTTAACCTTGTGACCCATTCAGAGATCACCTCCAGGGGTGATTACCAACCAGCTGGTTGAGTTCTCAGAGATCACCTCCAGGGGTGATTACTGACCAGCTGGTTGAGTTCTCAGTGATCACCTCCAGGGGTGATTACCAACCAGCTGGTTGAGTTCTCAGTGATCACCTCCAGGGGTGATTACCGACCAGCTGGTTGAGTTCTCAGTGATCACCTCCAGGGGTGATTACCAACCAGCTGGTTGAGTTCTCAGTGATCACCTCCAGGGGTGATTACTGACCAGCTGGTTGAGTTCTCAGTGGTTACCTCCAGGGGTGATTACCGACCAGCTGGTTGAGTTCTCAGTGATCACCTCCAGGGGTGATTACTGACCAGCTGGTTGAGTTCTCAGTGGTCACCTCCAGGGGGATTACCAACCAGCTGGTTGAGTTCTCAGTGATCACCTCCAGGGGTGATTACCAACCAGCTGGTTGAGTTCTCAGTGATCACCTCCAGGGGTGATTATCCCACCAGCTGGTTGAGTTCTCAGTGATCACCTCCAGGGGTGATTACCAACCAGCTGGTTGATTTCTCAGTGATCACCTCCAGGGGTGATCACCTCCAGCTCCATTACTGCACTAATTAAATAATAAAGTTTGATTCTTTTGAAAACATTTAAAATGTCTCTCCTTTTGATTACAATAATTCCACCACACTCTGTACCGGTACCCCCTTGTATATAGTCTCGCTATTGTTATTTTACTGCTGCTCTTTAACTTCTCACGAGTCACCAACCCTGATCCGGTAGCACCCCCCCCCCCCCCCCCCCCCCCCCCCCACTGAGTAGCATAGCTAGCATAGCGTCACAAGTAACTTGTAGCATCTAAATATCATTAAATCACAAGTCCAAGACACCAGATGAAAGATACAGGTCTTGTGAATAAAGCCACCATTTCAGATTTTTAAAATGTTTTACAGGGAAGACACAATATGTAAATCTATTAGCTAACCACGTTAGCAAAGGACACGATTTTTTTACTCCCAACAGCTTTTTCCTGCGTCAGTAGCTATCACTAATTCGACTAAATAAAAATATATATAGCCACTAACCAAGAAACAACTTCATAAGATGACAGTCTGATAACATATTTATGGTATAGCATAGTTTTTTTTTTGAAAAATGTGCATTTTTCAGGTATAAATCACAGTTCTACATTGCAGCTGCAATCTGAAATAGTGCTGACCCAGCCAGAACAATTACAGAGACCAACGTCATATAACGAATTACTCATCTTAAAACATTTCAGAAAAATACACAGCGTACAGATATTGAAAGCCCAACATCTGGTGAATCCAAACAATATTTCAGATTTATTAAATGTTTTATAACGAAAACAAAATGTAGCGCTAAATTAGCATAGCTATACCAGGCAGATTCGGCTAGGCGCCCACGGCCAGTTCACATGCACAACAGATATGATATAACATCGTAAATTGGGTCTTACTATGGCTGATCTTTCATCAGAATGTTGATCAAAGTGTCCTTTGTCAAGATGAGTCGTTGGTTCCGTTCAGAATTGTTCCTTTCCCACTCCATTTAGCACAGGTACTGGTCGAGTGGCACGGATCTCTCAAACGTAAATAAAATCAGACAACGGAACACCACAAAACTCCCGAAAAAATTCAAATAATCTGATTAAACTATATTGAAAAAACATACATTACGATGATCTGGTCACATGTATCAAACAAACTTCGAGACGGAGATAGTTTTCATCCATAATGGCCGCACAACAGAAGACAATCGCAGCTACAAGTCGCACGATTTAGACAACCGGAAGTTGTCGGTCACGCCAAAGAATTAGCTCTCATTTCACGTCAGTCCCAGATAAACAAGATATTTTTCCTCTGACGTCCTCTTGACACCCAGAGGAAGGCCAATGAGGTGTGTTTCGGGTCATAGGGGGCACGACCATATATAGGCAGAGCGTTGAAGCTGGCATACACATCTTGCTTTTTTCTTCTTGGTCATGGAAAGTGCTGTCAAATGACTTCTGTATCACTCAGAGACAAAATTGAAACGGTTTTAGAAACTAGAGATTGTTTTCTTTCCAATGGTATTATTTATATGCATATAGTAAGAGCAATAATTGAATAAGAGGCAGTTTAATCTGTAGAGCAAATTATGCTAATGGCAAAATAGCACCCCCTGTATTCTCAAGAAGTTTTTAACTACTTCTTACTTGTATTTCTCATTCATATTTTTTTTAACTGCATTGTTGGTTAAGGGCTTGTAAGTAAGTATTTTACTTTAAGGTCTACACCTGTTCGGTGCATGTGACAAATAACACTTGATTTGATTTGATATGTGTGTGTGTGTATATGTGTATGCACAGTTGAAGTCAGAAGTTTACATACACTTAGGTTGGAGTCATGAAAACTCGTTTTTCAACCACTCCACACATTTCTTGTTAACAAACTATAGTTTTGGCAAGTAGGTTAGGACTTCTACTTTGTGCAAGACACAAGTAATTTTTCCAAAAATTGTTTACAGACAGATTATTTCACTTATAATTCACTGTATCACAATTCCAGTGGGTCATAAGTTTACATATACTAAGTTGACTGTGCCTTTAAACAGCTTGGAAAATTCCAGAAAATAATGTCATGGCTTTAGAAGTTCTGATAGGCTAATTGACATCATTTGAGTCAATTGGAGGTGTACCTGTGTATGTATTTCAAGGCCTAACTTCAAACTCACTGCCTCTTTGCTTGACATCATGGGAAAATCAAAAGAAATCATCCAAGACCTCAGAAAAAAATGTGTAAACCTCCACAAGTTTGATTAATCCTTGGGAGCAATTTCCAAACGCCTGAAGGTACCATGTTCATCTGTACAAACAATAGTACGCAAGTATGAACACCATGGGACCACACAGCCGTCATATGCTCAGAAAGGAGACGCGTTCTGTCTCCTAGAGATGAACGTACTTTGGTGTGAAAAGTGCAAATCAATCCCAGAACAAAAGCAAAGGACATTGTAAAGATTCTGGAGGAAACAGGTACTAAAGTATCTGTATCCACAGTAAAACGAGTCCTATGTCAACATAACCTGAAAGGTCGCTCAGCAAGGACGAAGCCACTGCTCCAAAACCGCCATATAAAAGCCAGACTACGGTTTGCAACTGCAAATGGGGACAAATATCGTACTTTTTGGAGAAATGTCCTCTGGTCTGATGAAACAAAAATAGAACTGTTTGGCCATAATGACCATCGTTATGTTTAGAGCAAAAAGGGGGAGGCTTGCAAGCCGAAGAACACCATCCCAACCGTGAAGCACGGGGGTGGCAGCATCATGCTCTGGCGTTGCTTTGCTGCAGGAGGGACTGGTGCACTTCACAAATTAGAAGGCATCATGAGGATGGAAATTTATGTGGATATATTGAAGCAACATCTCAAGACATCAGTCAGGAAGTTATAGCTTGGTCGCAAATGGGTCTTCCAAATGGACAATGACCCCAAGCATACTTCCAAAGTTATGGCAAAATGGCTTAAGGACAACAAAGTCAAGGTATTGGAGTGGCCATCACAAAGCCCTGAACTCAATCCCATGGAAAATTTGTTGGCAGAACTGAAAAAGCGTGTGCGAGCAAGGAGGCCTACAAACCTGACTCAGTTACAATTGCTCTGTCATGAGGAATGGGACAAAATACACCCAAATTATTGTGGGAAGCTTGTGGAAGCCTACCCGAAACGTTTGACCCAAGTTAAAGAATTTAAAGGCAATGCTACCAAATATTAATTGAGTGTATGTAAACTTCTGACCCACTGGGAATGTGATGAAATAAATAAAATCTGAAATAAATCATTCTCTCTACTATTATACTGACATTTCACATTCTTAAAATAAGGTGTTGATCCTAACTTACATAAGGGAGGGAATTTTTACTACAATTAAATGTCAGGAATTGTGAAAAACTGAGTTTAAATGTATTTTGCTATTGTGTATGTGAACTTCTAACTTCAACTGTATGTAAAAATAAATATCCTGTCACTGTCAACTGCGTTTATTATCAGAAAACTTAACATGTGTACATATTTCCTTCCTGGATTCCCCCAAGCAGGTGATTGGTCGGCCCCATGGCAGATTGGAACTCTGATCCCACCCTCTCGTTAGGGGATACAGCTGTCGGCAATTACAAACTCCTTCTGCAGCTGGCTAAAAGACAGTGTTCCTTTGTTAGGAGAGAGAGCTTCTTTGATGTCGTGTGTTGGTTGTTGTGCAGACAGTTTTTTGTGAAGTATTTTGTAGCCGGTCCTGCTGAGGAATTTTAATGTCAAAAGGACTGTGTTTTGATTATTGAAATTGTTTGTGTTATTCTGTTTAATTTGTTCCCAGGGGGGAAGGGGAAGGCACCTTGGGAGTGCTTAGGCAAGAGGACTGTGGGCATACATAGGGGTGGCATGTACCCCACCTATGCACACTAGGTAAGACCCTGTAGTTTGGTTAGCGTGCCAGGTGGCGTTAAGGTTAGATAAGTAGTGGGTAGGCAGGTAAGGTAGGAGAGGGGACTCTTTAACTTTTACTTTCTTTGCTTTGGTTCCGTCCAGCCCCTTTTCCCCACATTACCGTGTTAAGGAAATAAATTCACAGTAAACGGTAATATTCTCTGCCTCTGTCATCCTTACCCGCACCTACAATCACATATCTCTTTCACTCCACCTACAATCACATACCTCTTTACCTCCACCTACAATCACATACCTCTTTACCTCCACCTACAGTCACATACCTCTTTACCTCCACCTACAATCACATACCTCTTTACCTCCACCTACAGTCACATACCTCTTTACCTCCACCTACAATCACATACCTCTTTCACTCCACCTACAATCACATACCTCTTTACCTTCACCTACAATCACATACCTCTTTACCTCCACCTACAATCACATACCTCTTTACCTCTACCTACAGTCACATACCTCTTTCACTCCACCTACAATCACATACCTCTTTACCTCCACCTACAATCACATACCTCTTTACCTTCACCTACAATCACATACCTCTTTACCTCCACCTACAATCACATACCTCTTTACCTTCACCTACAATCACATACCTCTTTCACTCCACCTACAATCACATACCTCTTTACCTCCACCTACAATCACATACCTCTTTACCTTCACCTACAATCACATACCTCTTTCACTCCACCTAAAATCACATACCTCTTTACCTCCACCTAAAATCACATACCTCTTTACCTTCACCTACAATCACATACCTCTTTCACTCCACCTAAAATCACATACCTCTTTCACTCCACCTAAAATCACATACCTCTTTCACTCCACCTACAATCACATACCTCTTTCACTCCACCTACAATCACATACCTCTTTCACTCCACCTACAATCACATACCTCTTTCACTCCACCTACAATCACATACCTCTTTCACTCCACCTACAATCACATACCTCTTTCACTCCACCTACAGTCACATACCTCTTTCACTCTACCTACAATCACATACCTCTTTCACTCCACCTACAATCACATACCTCTTTCACTCCACCTACAGTCACATACCTCTTTCACTCTACCTACAATCACATACCTCTTTCACTCCACCTACAATCACATACCTCTTTACCTCCACCTACAATCACATACCTCTTTACCTCCACCTACAATCACATACCTCTTTACCTCCACCTACAATCACATACCTCTTTCACTCCACCTACAATCACATACCTCTTTCACTCCACCTACAATCACATACCTCTTTACCTTCACCTACAATCACATACCTCTTTACCTCCACCTACAATCACATACCTCTTTACCTCTACCTACAGTCACATACCTCTTTCACTCCACCTACAATCACATACCTCTTTACCTCCACCTACAATCACATACCTCTTTACCTTCACCTACAATCACATACCTCTTTCACTCCACCTACAATCACATACCTCTTTACCTCCACCTACAATCACATACCTCTTTACCTTCACCTACAATCACATACCTCTTTCACTCCACCTAAAATCACATACCTCTTGACCTCCACCTAAAATCACATACCTCTTTACCTTCACCTACAATCACATACCTCTTTCACTCCACCTAAAATCACATACCTCTTTCACTCCACCTAAAATCACATACCTCTTTCACTCCACCTACAATCACATACCTCTTTCACTCCACCTACAATCACATACCTCTTTCACTCCACCTACAATCACATACCTCTTTCACTCCACCTACAATCACATACCTCTTTCACTCCACCTACAGTCACATACCTCTTTCACTCTACCTACAATCACATACCTCTTTCACTCCACCTACAATCACATACCTCTTTACCTCCACCTACAATCACATACCTCTTTCACTCCACCTACAATCGCATACCTCTTTCACTCCACCTACAATCGCATATCTCTTTCACTCCACCTACAATCACATACCTCTTTCACTCCACCTACAATCACATACCTCTTTCACTCCACCTACAATCACATACCTCTTTCACTCCACCTACAATCACATACCTCTTTACCTCCACCTACAATCACATACCTCTTTACCTCCACCTACAATCACATACCTCTTTCACTCCACCTACAATCACATACCTCTTTCACTCCACCTACAGTCACATACCTCTTTCACTCTACCTACAATCACATACCTCTTTCACTCCACCTACAATCACATACCTCTTTACCTCCACCTACAATCACATACCTCTTTCACTCCACCTACAATCACATACCTCTTTCACTCCACCTACAGTCACATACCTCTTTCACTCCACCTACAATCACATACCTCTTTCACTCCACCTACAATCACATACCTCTTTACCTCCACCTACAATCACATACCTCTTTACCTCCACCTAAAATCACATACCTCTTTCACTCCACCTACAATCACATACCTCTTTACCTCCACCTACAATCACATACCTCTTTACCTCCACCTACAATCACATACCTCTTTCACTCCACCTACAATCACATACCTCTTTCACTCCACCTACAATCACATACCTCTTTCACTCCACCTACAATCACATACCTCTTTCACTCCACCTACAATCACATACCTCTTTCACTCCACGGGGAGTGGAGTGTAGCATGGTGTTGTGTTCCCTCCAACAGGCGTACGTAACATAATGGGGGCTCATCCGGGATCTTTAAACACACCGGACCCTGCTGCTCTGAGCTCTCTGTGATTGGTTATTGAGGTGTGGTGGTAGGTTGTGAGTTTGGGTGACTTGTTTAGTTTATGTGTGTTACGTAGGCTGCTGTGTACAAAATGGCTGCCTCAGCCGTCTCCCGGTTTATTGAAGCGCCCTCTGTTGATGGGTTGGTGGGGTTGCGGAAAGTAGAGCTTTGCGCTGTAGCTGACCATTATGGACTCTTCGTCCCTGAGAAAGCCCTAGAGGCTGAGCTTTTGGTGCCACGCAGGGAGGATTTAGTGAGAAAATGAATTTTCTTGTTGAAAGATGAGAGGGAGGCTTCAGGAGAGGAGACGGGTAGACCTTCCGATGCCAAGTCGGAGGACGGCACGGAGGAAGGAGTTGCTCGTACCCCCTTTACATTGCCCCGATTCGACCCTTTATCTTCTGCTTCAGGTCATTCAGACGGGACTGCAAGGCTAAAGGCGAGGCTGGCCCGTTTGGAAATGGAGCAAAAAGATAAAGAGAGAGACAGATGAAGTTTGATTTAGAAATTAGGAAAATGAAAATCGACAAGGAGGTGAGGATCCGACAACTGGATCTAGACGCTGGCTCCAGTGCGACTCCACAACCTGCCTGTCATCAAGCCCACTTCGACGTGAGTAAAAATATTGCTTTAGTCCCTCCATTCCGGGAGTCGGAAGTTGATTCCTATTTCTCTGCATTTGAGCGTGTGGCCACTGCACTGCATTGGCAACTTGAGGTTTGGCTGCTCCTGTTGTAATATAAATTGTCTGTGAAAGCCCAGGAAGTAGTAGCTGCTCTCTCCCTGGAAGACAGTTTACAGTATGATATAGTTAAAACAACTGTGTTGTTCCTGAAGCTTATAGGCAGCGCTTCAGGAACCACAAAAAAACCTTAACTGGAGAACAAGCTGATCAAAAGCCCATACAAATCCTACGAGACACCGGCGCGGCACAGTCAGTAATCGTTACTGATGCTTTACCCTGGTCCCCTGAAACGTATTGTGGCTTGCATGTCAATTTACAGGGTATAGAGACAAACGTACCTGGAAATAAATTCCCAGTAAATGGTAATATTCTCTGCCTCTGTCATCCTTACCCGCACCTACAATCAGATACCTCTTTCACTCCATGGGGAGTTGAGTGTAGCAGGGTGTTGTGTTCCCTCCTCCAAGAGGTGTGCGTAACAGAACATAACAAGATTCAACAACTGAGACATAAAATGAACAAGTTCCATAGACTTGTGATTAACAGAAATGGAATAATGTGTCCCTGAAAAAAGGGGGTTCAAAATCAAAAGTGACAGTCCGTATCTGGTGTGGCCAACAGCTGCATTAAGTAATGCAGTGCATCTCCTCCTCATGGACTGCACCAGATTTGCCAGATCTTGCTGTGAGATGTTACCCCACTCTTCCACCAAGGCACCTGCAAGTTCACATTTCTGGGGGGAATGGCCCTAGCCCTCACCCTCCGATCCAACAGGTCCCAGACGTGCTCAATGGGATTGAGATCCAGGCTCTTCGCTGGCCATGGCAGAACACTGACATTCCTGTCTTGCAGGAAATCATGCACAGAACGAGCAGTATGGCTGGTGCCATTGTCATGCTGGAGGGTCATGTCATGATGAGCCTGCAGGAAGGGTACCACAAGAGGGAGGAGGATGTCTTCCCTGTAACGCACAGCGTTGAGATTGCCTGCAATGACAACAAGCTCAGTCCGATGATGCTGTGACACACCGCCACAGACCATGTCAGACCCTCTACCTCCAAATCGATCCCGCTCCAGAGTACAGGTCTCAGTGTAATGCTCATTCCTTTGACGATAAACGAGAATCTGACCATCACCCCTGGTGAGACAAAACTTTGTGCCCATAGGCAACGTTGTTGCCGGTGATGTCTGGTGAGGACCTGCCTTACAACAGGCCTACAAGCCCTCAGTCCAGCCTCTCTCAGCCTATTGTGGACAGTCTGAGCACTGATGGAGCGATTGTGCGTTCCTGGTGTAACTAGGGCAGTTGTTCTTGCCATCCTGTACCTGTCCCACAGGTGTGATGTTCGGATGTACTGATCCTGTGCAGGTGTTATTGCACGTGGTCTGCCACTGCGAGGACGATCAGCTGTCCGTCCTGTCTCCTTGTAGCGCTGTCTTAGGCGTCTCACAGTACGGACATGGCAATTTATATGGCCACATCTGCAGTCCTCATGCCTCCTTGCAGCATGCCTAAGGCACGTTCACGCAGATGAGCAGGGACCCTGGGCATCTTTCTTTTGGTGTTTTTCAGAGTCAGTAGAAAGACCTCTTTAGTGTCCTAAGTTTTCATAACTCTGAACTTAATTGCCTACCATCTGTAAGCTGTTAGTGTCTTAATGACTGTTCCACAAGTGCATGTTCATTAATTGTTAATGGTTCATTGAACAGCATGGGAAACAGTGTTCACCTTTACAATGAAGATCTGTGAAGTTATTTGGATTTTTACGAATTATCTTTAAAAGACAGGGTCCTGAATATTTTTTTTTTCTTTTCTTTTTTTGCTGAGTTTATGTCCTATCCCTCTATCCCTGATAATAATAATTCAGTTTGTTTAATACACCGCTCCTAGCTCTGTGCAACGCAATATTTCTGATTCCCCAGTAAAGCACCACACGCACACACACACACACACACACACACACACACACACACACACACACACACACACACACACACACACACACACACACACACACTGCCTGCCGCTCTCTGATAATACTCATAATTTAATGCATGACTACAAATTAGACTTCAAAGTCAACAAGAGAAGGATGTGTCTTTCTCTCGAGCCCCATGTTTCATTCTGATCTGTGTGTGTGTGTGTGTGAATGTGCGTGCGTGTATGTGTGTATGCGTGCGTGTGCGCACGTGTGTGTGTGCACATGCAACATTTTATCCCTGTGCTCATAAAATGTATTCTTGTCTCAAATATGACAATGTCTACCTTCATCATCACACAAACACCATCAAACTGTCGGTGATGAATATTATGGAGTTAAACATGATGTTTCTACTTGACTGTCCCACAACCTACTCTCAGCTGACAGAGGGTTGACTGTCCCACAACCTACTCTCAGCTGACAGAGGGTTGACTGTCCCACAACCTACTCTCAGCTGGCAGAGGGTTGACTGTCCCACAACCTACTCTCAGCTGACAGAGGGTTGACTGTCCCACAACCGACTCTCAGCTGGCAGAGGGTTGACTGTCCCACAACCTACTCTCAGCTGACAGAGGGTTGACTGTCCCACAACCTACTCTCAGCTGGCAGAGGGGTGACTGTCCCACAACCTACTCTCAGCTGACAGAGGGTTGACTGTCCCACCACCTACTCTCAGCTGACAGAGGGTTGACTGTCCCACAACCTACTCTCAGCTGACAGAGGGTTGACTGTCCCACAACCTACTCTCAGCTGACAGAGGGTTGACTGTCCCACAACCTACTCTCAGCTGACAGAGGGTTGACTGTCCCACAACCTACTCTCAGCTGACAGAGGGTTGACTGTCCCACAACCTACTCTCAGCTGACAGAGGGTTGACTGTCCCACAACCTACTCTCAGCTGACAGAGGGTTGACTGTCCCACAACCTACTCTCAGCTGACAGAGGGTTGACTGTCCCACAACGTACTCTCAGGTGACAGAGGGTTGACTGTCCCACAACCTACTCTCAGCTGACAGAGGGTTGACTGTCCCAGAACCTACTCTCAGCTGACAGAGGGTTGACTGTCCCACAACCTACTCTCAGCTGACAGAGGGTTGACTGTCCCACAACGTACTCTCAGCTGACAGAGGGTTGACTGTCCCACAACCTAATCTCAGCTGACAGAGGGACATTTCTGTCAACTAATATGATTATGACATCAAATGAAATCACTAAACTAACAAAGACTTTGCTGCTGGTATGAATCAGACAGAAGTCTGGCAAAGTCTGATGTAGAATATTATCAGACTAAGGAATGAAAACATGCACGCACGTAAATATTCATGCACGTGCACACGCACGCACACACACATAACTGATGAAAAATCATGGGACTAAGATATGATAACAATGATTTCAGAGCCGGGGGCAGGTTCCAATCACAACGTCCTATTTTGCAATTCAAATCCGAGAGCATGACAGGGGAAAGAGCTGCTTCGTTCCAGTATTTCCTCTGATCTCAGGAGAATGGTGTGTGTGTGTGTGCTTTGTGTGTGTGTGCTCATGCGAGCACGTGTGTGTGTGTGAGAGAGTTAATAACATGGACTGTTATAGACTTCTACTAATGTTTGTGAGTATGACTCTACACACACACACACACACACACACACACGACTCACAGCAATGACATTGAAGAAGTCGTCGTCCCCCAGTGTGTCCAGTATGGAAGAGACGGTCTGTCTGGCAATGGTCAGCCTCAGGCCCTTCATACTGCCACTCACATCCACCAAGATCACTACATCCTTAGGAGATGTGGCTGCCTGGATGTACCTACACACACACGCATGCACGCACACAAGCACACACACACACACACACAGGCAAGCACACACACACAGGCAAGCACACACACACACACACACACACACACACACACACACACACACACACACACACACACACACACACACACACACACACACACACACACACACACACACACACACACACACACACACACACACACACACACACACACACACACACACACAGAGACATCAGAAGAGTCTCAGAGTGACAGACACACACACACAGTCTCAGTGGGAACAGGACATGTGTACTTGTCCAATGACAGTGGTGGGAGGAAGCTGCACTCACCATTTGCGGTTGCGACAGTCGAAAGCAATGACTCCATGTTCATCTGGTCTCCATTTGATCCCTGTTTCCACGGTGACCATGGAGAGGTGGGGAGGAGCCATCATCAGTTACTAATACCATACATATAGTTACATACACATTCTAACATAGATACAATAACATACATAGAGTAACATACATATTCTAACATACATATAGTAACATACATATAGTAACATACATATAGTAACATGCATATAGTAAAATACACATTCTAACATACATATAGTAACATACATATAGTAACATACATATTCTAACATACATATAGTAACATACATATTCTAACATACATATAGTAACATACATATAGTAACATACATATAGTAACATACATATTCTAACATACATATAGTAACATACATATAGTAACATACATATTCTAACACACATATAGTAACACACATATAGTAACATACATATAGTAACATACATATAGTAACATACATATATTAACATACATATAGTAACATACATATTGTAACGATCGTCGTAATGTGGAAGAGAGGAGGACCAAATCGCAGCGTGGTATGTATCCATATTTATTTGAATACTCTTCAAAACGAACAAAACAATAAACAGAACGAAACCAACGACGCTACAGTCCTGAACATGTGAACATAGAAAAAACAATGAACGCACGAACAGGAACAATCACCCACAAACAAACAGTGAAAAACAGCCTACCTTAATATGGGGCCCAATCAGAGACAATGACAAACACCTGCCTCTGATTGAGAACCATATTAGGCCAAACAATAAACCCAACATAGAAACACAAAACATAGAATGCCCACCCAGGTCACGTCCTGACCAACTAAACAAAGACTAAACAAAGGAAATAAGGTCAGGAACGTGACACATATAGTAACATACATATAGTAACATACATATAGTAACATACATATAGTAAAATACACATTCTAACATGCATATAGTAACATACACATTCTAACATACATATAGTAACATACATATAGTAACATATATATTCTAACATATATATAGTAACATACATATAGTAAAATACATATAGTAACATACATATAGTAACATACATATAGTAAAATACACATTCTAACATACATATAGTAACATACATATAGTAACATATATATTCTAACATATATATAGTAACATACATATAGTAAAATACATATAGTAACATACAAATTATAACATACACATTCTAACATACATATGTAACATACATATAGTAACATACACATTCTAACATACACATTCTGACATAGATATAGTAACATACATATAGTAACATGCACATTCTAACATACATATAGTAACATACATAGAGTAACATACATATAGTAACATACATATAGTAACATACATATAGTAACATGCATATAGTAACATACATATAGTAACATACATATAGTAACATACATATAGTAACATACATATAGTAACAATATATAGTAATATACATATAGTAACATACATATAGTAACATACATATAGTAACATACATATAGTAACATACATACTGTAACATACACATTCTAACATACATATAGTAACAATATATAGTAATATACATACAGTTGAAGTTGGACGTTCACATACACTTTAGCCAAATACATTTAAACTCAGTTTTTCACAATTCCTGACATTTAATCCTAGTAAAAATTCCCTGTCTTAGGTCAGTTAGGATCATCACTTTATTTTAAGAATGTGAAATGTCAGAATAATAGTAGAGAGAATGATTTATTTCAGATTTTATTTCTTTCATTACATTCCCAGTGGGTCAGAAGTTTACATACACTCAATTAGCATTGCCTTTAAATTATTTAACCTGTGTGAAATGTTTCGGGTAGCCTTCCACAAGCTTCCCACAATAAGTTGGGTGAATTTTGGCCCATTCCTCCTGACAGAGCTGGTGTAACTGAGTCAGGTTTGTAGGCCTCCTTGCTCGCACACGCTTTTTCAGTTCTGCCCATAAATGTTGAGGACAGGGCTTTGTGATGGCCACTCCAATACCTTGACTTTGTTGTCCTTAAGCCATTTTGCCAAAACTTTGGAAGTATGTTTGGGGTCATTGTCCATTTGGAAGACCCATTTGCGACCAAGCTTTAACTTCCCAACTGATGTCTTAAGATGTTGCTTCTATATATCCACATAAATTTCCAGCCTCATGATGCCATCTATTTTGTGAAGTGCACCAGTCCCTCCTGCAGCAAAGCACCCCCACAACATGATGCTGCCACCCCCGTGCGTCACGGTTGGGATGGTGTTCTTCGGCTTGCAAGCCTCCCCCTTTTTCCTCCAAACATAACGATGGTCATTATGGCCAAACAGTTCTTTTTTTGTTTCATCAGACCAGAGGACATTTCTCAAAAAAGTATGATCTTTGTCCCCATTTGTAGTTGCAACCCGTAGTCTGGCTTTTTTATGGACGTTTTGCTGAGCGGCATTTCAGGTGATGTCGATATAGGACACGTTTTACTGTGGATATAGATACTTTTGTACCTGTTTCCTCCAGCATCTTTACAAGGTCCTTTGCTGTTGTTCTGGGATTGATTTGCACTTTTCGCACCAAAGTACATTCATCTCTAGGAAACAGAACGTGTCTCCTTCCTGAGCGGTATGACAGCTGCCTGGTCCCATGGTGTTTATACTTGCGTACTATTGTTTGTACAGATGAATGTGGTACCTTCAGGCGTTTGGAAATTGCTCCCAAGGATGAACCAGACTTGTGAAAGTATATCATTTATTTTCTGAGGTCTTGGCTGATTTCTTTAGTTTTTCCCATGATGTCAAACAAAGAGGCACTGAGTTTGAAGGTAAGCCTTGAAATACATCCACAGGTACTCCTCCAATTGACTCAAATGATGTCAATTAGCCTATCAGAAGCTTCTAAAGCCATGACATTATTTTCTGGAATTTTCCAAGCTGTTTAAAGGCACAGTCAACTTAGTATATGTAAACTTCTGACCCACTGGAATTGTGATACAGTGAATTATAAGTGAAATAATCTGTCTGTAAACAATTGTTGGAAACATTTGTTCTGTCATGCACAAAGTAGATGTCCTAAACGACTTGCCAAAACTATAGTTTGTGAACAAGAAATTTGTGGAGCGGTAGAAAAACGAGTTTAATGACTCCAACCTATGTGTATGTAAACTTCCAACTTCAACAGTATATATAGTAAGATACATATAGTAAGATACATATAGTAACATGCATATAGTAACATACATATAGTAAGATACATATAGTAAGATACATATAGTAAGATACATATAGTAAGATACATATAGTAACATGCATATAGTAACATACATATAGTAACATACATATAGTAACATACATATAGTAACATACATATTCTAACATACATATAGTAACATACATATAGTAACATACATATAGTAACATACATATTCTAACATACATATAGTAACAGACATATAGTAACATACATATAGTAACATACATATAGTAACATACATATAGTAACATACATATAGTAACATACATATAGTAACATACATATAGTAACATACATATAGTAACATACATATAGTAACATGCATATAGTAACATGCATATAGTAACATACATATAGTAACATACATATAGTAAAATGCGTATAGTAACATGCGTATAGTAACATACGTATAGTAACATACGTATAGTAACATACATATAGTAACATGCATATAGTAACATGCGTATAGTAACATACGTATAGTAACACACATATAGTAACATACATATAGTAACAAACATATAGTAACATACATATTCTAACATACATATAGTAACATACATAGAGTAACAGACATATAGTAACATGCATATAGTAACATACATATAGTAACATACATATAGTAACATACATATTCTAACATACATATAGTAACATACATATAGTAAGATACATATAGTAACATGCATATAGTAACATACATATAGTAACATACATATAGTAACATACATATTCTAACATACATATAGTAACATACATATAGTAACATACATATTCTAACATACATATAGTAACATACATATAGTAACATACATATTCTAACATACATATAGTAACATACATATAGTAACATACATATAGTAACATACATATTCTAACATACATATAGTAACATACATAGAGTAACATACATATAGTAACATACATATAGTAACATACATATAGTAACATACATATTCTAACATACATATAGTAACATACATATAGTAACATACATATTCTAACATACATATTCTAACATACATATAGTAACATACATATTCTAACATACATATTCTAACATACATATAGTAACATACATATAGTAACATACATATTCTAACATACATATAGTAACATACATATAGTAACATACATATTCTAACATACATATAGTAACATACATATAGTAACATACATATTCTAACATACATATAGTAACATACATAGAGTAACAGACATATAGTAACATACATATAGTAACATACATATAGTAACATACATATAGTAACATACATATAGTAACATGCATATAGTAACATGCATATAGTAACATACATATAGTAACATACATATAGTAAAATGCGTATAGTAACATGCGTATAGTAACATACGTATAGTAACATACGTATAGTAACATACATATAGTAACATGCATATAGTAACTTGCGTATAGTAACATACGTATAGTAACATAAATATAGTAACATACATATAGTAACAAACATATAGTAACATACATATTCTAACATACATATAGTAACATACATAGAGTAACAGACATATAGTAACATGCATATAGTAACATACATATAGTAACATACATATTCTAACATACATATAGTAACATACATATAGTAAGATACATATAGTAACATGCATATAGTAACATACATATAGTAACATACATATAGTAACATACATATTCTAACATACATATAGTAACATACATATAGTAACATACATATTCTAACATACATATAGTAACATACATATAGTAACATACATATAGTAACATACATATTCTAACATACATATAGTAACATACATAGAGTAACATACATATAGTAACATACATATAGTAACATACATATAGTAACATACATATTCTAACATACATATAGTAACATACATATAGTAACATACATATTCTAACATACATATTCTAACATACATATAGTAACATACATATTCTAACATACATATTCTAACATACATATAGTAACATACATATAGTAACATACATATTCTAACATACATATAGTAACATACATATAGTAACATACATATTCTAACATACATATAGTAACATACATATAGTAACATACATATTCTAACATACATATAGTAACATACATATTCTAACATACATATAGTAACATACATATAGTAAGAAACATATAGTAACATACATATTCTAACATACATATAGTAACATACATAGAGTAACATACATATAGTAACATGCATATAGTAACATACATATAGTAACATACATATAGTAACATACATATTCTAACATACATATAGTAACATACATATAGTAACATACATATAGTAACATGCATATAGTAACATACATATAGTAACATACATATAGTAACATACATATAGTAAGATACATATAGTA
>NC_092102.1:40666015-40688515 GCF_045679555.1 Salvelinus alpinus | reverse complement strand
AAAAGAGAAATTTGATTTTTACCAGAACATCATATTTACACCCTACACACCCTGATAGAGAAACATGTCCACCAAAAGAATACCAAAATATACGCTTGCTTTATCGACTTCCAAAAAGCATTTGATTCTATTTGGCATACAGGACTGTTCTACAAAGTTATTGAAAGTGGTGTAGGGGGTAAAACAATGTAAAATTTTTATCAATGTATACTGGCAATACGTGCAGCATTGAAATTGGCAAGAAAATAACAGAATTCTTTAACCAGGGGCGGGGCCTTCGCCAGGGTTGCAATCTGAGCCCTGCACACTATTCTAGAAAAATCCTCAGCAATTCAGAGGTTAAATGCCTACTCTTCGCAGATGACCTATGCCTGCTGTCACCCACAGCACATGGCCTACAACAGTGCCTGGACCTGCTAGAGCAGTACTGCCAGACCTGGCCCCTGGCAGTAAACCCCAAAAATACCAAAATAATGATTTTCCAGAGAAGATCCAGATCTCAGGGAATGAGACCAAAGTTCTCAAGTGGTACAAAATATATAGAGTACTGCTCACACTACAATTACTAAGGTTTAAAAATAAGCTCAACTGGACACCTTAATGAGGCAGTGAATGAACTGAGAGAGAATGCATGCAGGGCGTTCTACGCCATTAAAAAACAATAACAAATTGAAATACCTATTAAAATTTGGCTAAAACTAATTGAACCAATTGCACTTTATGGCCGCGAGATGTGGGATCCACTTGCAAAGCAAGATCTCATCAAATGGGACAAACACCCCATTGAAACCCTGCATGCAGAGTAAGATTCTCCTACATGTCCAGAGGAAAACTACAAACAATGCATGCAGGGCAGAATTAGGCCAATATCCACTAATAATAAAAACTCTAAAAAGAGCAATTAAGTTTAGGAAACATCTAAAATACAGTGACCCCCTCACATATCATTACCAAGCCCTGCAATGCCAAGAGCTGAGCAAAGAAAAGAGTCCCCTCATCCAGCTGGTCCTGGGACTGAGTTCACAAACTTGTTCTACTAACACCCTGAAGCCTCAGGAACAGAACATCCAATCAATCAGAATAAGCCAAATTACAACACAGTCAAAACAAAACTACATTGTTATTGGGAAACACAAGCACAAGCAAAAAGCAAAATGCAGTGCTATCTGGCCCTAAATCGACAGTACACTGTGGCTAAATATTTGACCATGGTTACTGATCAAAACCTTAGAAAAACCTTGACAAAGTACAGGCTCAGTGAGCACAGCCTTGCCAATCAAACCTTATTCAAGGTTTCAAAGACCTCTCTGATGAGAGTAGGCTACCCGTCCTGTTGGGGGAGGAGGCAGAGAGCTGTGGGTTGGCAGTGCACTACAATGCTGCCTGCCATACGATGAGGGACAACCTGCACATGTCCTCTACTGTATGCT
The DNA here is from genome assembly GCF_045679555.1 of Salvelinus alpinus. Taxonomy (NCBI): domain Eukaryota; kingdom Metazoa; phylum Chordata; class Actinopteri; order Salmoniformes; family Salmonidae; genus Salvelinus; species Salvelinus alpinus. Next base: position 40,687,085 of record NC_092102.1, on the reverse strand, counting down.
TATTGTTATTGTTCAATGTATGGTTATTTGATCCTTGGTTATTGTTGTTACTGTTGTCCCGTTGACAGTTTTGATTGTTATTATTTTCATATTGTAAATATCCAAAGTAAGCTTTGGCAATATGTACATTGTTACGTCATGCCAATAAAGCAAATTGAATGGAATTGAATTGAATTGAGAGAGACAGAGAGAGAGAGAGACAGAGAGAGAGGGAGAGAGACCTCCTGCCCAATGTATGATCATATTAGAGACACATATTTCCCTCAGATTACACAGATCCACAAAGAATTCGAAAACAAACCCAATTTTGATAAACTCCCATATCTATTGGATGAAAAACCAGTGTGCCATCACAGCAGCAAGACTTGTGACCTGTTACCACAAGAAAAGGGCAACCAGTGAGGAACAAACACCATTGTAAATACAACCCATATTTATGCTTATTTATTTTCCCATGTGTACTTTAACCATTTTTACATTGTTACAACACTGTATATATACATAATATGACATTTGTAATGTCTTTATTGTATTGAAACTTCTGTATGTGTAATGTTTCCTGTTATTTTTTTATTGTTTGTTTCACTTTTGTATATTATCTATCTCACTTGCTTTGGCAATGTTAACATATGTTTCCCATGCCAATAAAGCCAGAGAGAGAGAGAGAGAGAGCGAGAGAGAGAGAGAGAGAGAGAGAGAGAGAGAGAGAGAGAGAGAGAGAGAGAGAGAGAGAGAGAGAGAGAGAGAGAGAGAGAGAGAGAGAGAGAGAGAGAGAGAGAGAGAGAGAGAGAGAGAGAGGCAGAACAACGACAAATTCATGAGGAGTTGAATGAATTAGAAAAAGCTATAAAGGACAATGAAAATCCATTGGTCTCCCCAATTTCTGTGTGTAGTGTGTAGATTAGAGCAGTGTATAAATCGGAGCTGAAATTAACTTCATATTATCTCAAACTGACGGTGATTAGCAGGGAAGATCTTAACTAGGAAGGGAATGAGGAAGAGAGGGAGGAGAGATAGAGAGAGGGAGGAGAGAGAGGAGAGAAGGAAGGAGAGGACTTAGAGAGGGAAAAGCAGAGAAAATAGGTAATGGAAGAAGGAAAAATGTGTATGTATGTGGTGGGGGACTGTGTGTGTGTATGTGATGGGGGAGTGTGTGTGTGTGTGTGTATGTGATGGGGGAGTGTGTGTGTGTATGTGATGGGGGAGTGTGTATATGTGGTGAGGGACTGTGTGTGTATATGTGGTGGGGGAGTGTGTGTGTGTATGTGATGGGGGAGTGTGTGTGTGTATGTGATGGGGGAGTGTGTATATGTGGTGGGGGAGTGTGTGTATGTGATGGGGGACTGTGTGTGTGTATGTGGTGGGGGACTGTGTGTGTGTATGTGGTGGGGGAGTGTGTGTGTGTATGTGGTGGGGGAGTGTGTGTGTGTATGTGGTGGGGGAGTGTGTGTGTGTGGTGGGGGAGTGTGTGTGTGTATGTGGTGGGGGAGTGTGTGTGTGTATGTGGTGGGGGATTGTGTGTGTGTATGTGGTGGGGGGAGTGTGTGTGTGTATGTGGTGGGGGAGTGTGTGTGTGTATGTGGTGGGGGAGTGTGTGTGTGTATGTGGTGGGGGATTGTGTGTGTGTATGTGGTGGGGGGACTGTGTGTGTGTATGTGGTGGGGGACTGTGTGTGTGTATGTGGTGGGGGAGTGTGTGTATGTGGTGGGGGACTGTGTGTGTGTATGTGGTGGGGGAGTGTGTGTGTGTATGTGGTGGGGGAGTGTGTGTGTGTATGTGGTGGGGGGAGTGTGTGTATGTGGTGGGGGAGTGTGTGTGTGTATGTGGTGGGGGAGTGTGTGTGTGTATGTGGTGGGGGATTGTGTGTGTGTATGTGGTGGAGGGAGTGTGTGTGTGTATGTGGTGGGGGAGTGTGTGTGTGTATGTGGTGGGGGAGTGTGTGTGTGTGGTGGGGGAGTGTGTGTGTGTGGTGGGGGAGTGTGTGTATGTGGTGGGGGAGTGTGTGTGTGTGTGGTGGAGGAGTGTGTGTGTGTGGTGGGGGAGTGTGTGTATGTGGTGGGGGAGTGTGTGTGTGTATGTGGTGGGGGAGTGTGTGTGTGTATGTGGTGGGGGAGTGTGTGTGTGTATGTGGTGGGGGAGTGTGTGTGCTCTCTGTTCCGTCCATGCTCAGCGTAGCCGGTAGATCGATCTCCAGCCGGCACCACTCCACCTGTGATTCATCTCTCATAACAACCAGCTCTGTGTTATTATAGATTTAACTTCATATTTGTCACACCAGGTATCATTGTGTTTATGAACTACAGGCCTACACACACACACACACACACACACACGACACACACACACACACACACACACACACACACACACACACACACACACACACACACACACACACACACACACACACACACACACACACACACACACACACACACACACACACACACACACACACACAGGTTGAAGATTGGCTCGGATGGGTTCGGAGAAAGGAGGAGAGGAAGGAGAATAGAGGAGTGTCTGCTCTCGGTCGCTCACTCTCTCTCTCTAGAACAAAAAGACACTCACCACTACAGAGCTCCCCAGCCAATTTACACAGATTAGTGCTCACAGCAAACAAAGCCTTCAGATTTAAAACACTTAAAAGCTGACTGTCTTCCTCTCGTATTCTCTCTCTCCCTCTTTCTCTCTCACACACACTCTCTCGTTCGCTCTTTCTTTCTCTCTCTTTTCTAATTTTCTTTCCCTTTCTTTCTCTCTCTCTCTCTCCTCTCTCTTTCTCTCTCTCTATCTCTCTCTTCCTCTCTCTCTATCTCTCTCTCTCTCTCTCTCTCTCTCTCTCTCTCTCTCGTTCTCTTCATTTCTCTCTCTCTCGTTCTCTTCATTTCTCTCTCTCTCTCTCTCTCTCTCTCTCTCTCTCTCTCTCTCTCTCTCTCTCTCTCTCTCTCTCTCTCTCTCTCTCTCTCTCTCTCTCTCTCTCTCTCTCTCTCAATTCAATTCAATTCAATTCAATTCAATTCAATTCAAGGGGCTTTATTGGCATGGGAAACATGTTTTAACATTGCCAAAGCAAGTGAGGTAGATATTATACAAAAGTGAAATAAACAATACAAATTAACAGTAAACATTACACATACAGAAGTTTCAAAACAATAAAGACATTACAAATGTTATATTATATATATATATACAGTGTTGTAACAATGTACAAATGGTTAAAGCACACAAGTTAAAATAAATAAGCATAAATATGGGTTGTATTTACAATGGTGTTTGTTCTTCACTGGTTGCCCTTTTCTTGTGGCAACAGGTCACAAATCTTGCTGCTGTGATGGCACACTGTGGAATTTCTCCCAGTAGATATGGGAGTTTATCAAAATTGGATTTGTTTTCAAATTCTTTGTGGATCTGTGTAATCTGAGGGAAATATGTCTCTCTAATATGGTCATACATTGGGCAGGAGGTTAGGAAGTGCAGCTCAGTTTCCACCTCATTTTGTGGGCAGTGTGCACATAGCCTGTCTTCTCTTGAGAGCCATGTCTGCCTACGGCGGCCTTTCTCAATAGCAAGGCTATGCTCACTGAGTCTGTACATAGTCAAAGCTTTCCTTAAGTTTGGGTCAGTCACAGTGGTCAGGTATTCTGCCACTGTGTACTCTCTGTTTAGGGCCAAATAGCATTCTAGTTTGCTCTGTTTTTTTGTTAATTCTTTCCAATGTGTCAAGTAATTATCTTTTTGTTTTCTCATGATTTGGTTGGGTCTAATTGTGCTGTTGTCCTGGGGCTCTGTGGGGTGTGTTTGTGTTTGTGAACAGAGCCCTAGGACCAGCTTGCTTAGGGGACTCTTCTCCAGGTTCATCTCTCTGTAGGTGATGGCTTTGTTATGGAAGGTTTGGGAATCGCTTCCTTTTAGGTGGTTGTAGAATTTAACGGCTCTTTTCTGGATTTTGATAATTAGTGGGTATCGGCCTAATTCTGCTCTGCATGCATTATTTGGTGTTCTACGTTGTACACGGAGGATATTTTTGCAGAATTCTGCATGCAGAGTCTCAATTTGGTGTTTGTCCCATTTTGTGAAATCTTGGTTGGTGAGCGGACCCCAGACCTCACAACCATAAAGGGCAATGGGCTCTATGACTGATTCAAGTATTTTTAGCCAGATCCTAATTGGTATGTTGAAATTTATGTTCCTTTTGATGGCATAGAATGCCCTTCTTGCCTTGTCTCTCAGATCGTTCACAGCTTTGTGGAAGTTACCTGTGGTGCTGATGTTTAGGCCGAGGTATGTATAGTTTTTTGTGTGCTCTAGGGCAACGGTGTCTAGATGGAATTTGTGGTCCTGGTGACTGGACCTTTTTTGGAACACCATTATTTTGGTCTTACTGAGATTTACTGTCAGGGCCCAGGTCTGACAGAATCTGTGCAGAAGATCTAGGTGCTGCTGTAGGCCCTCCTTGGTTGGTGACAGAAGCACCAGATCATCAGCAAACAGTAGACATTTGACTTCGGATTCTAGTAGGGTGAGACCGGGTGCTGCAGACTGTTCTAGTGCCCGCGCCAATTCGTTGATATATATGTTGAAGAGGGTGGGGCTTAAGCTGCATCCCTGTCTCACCCCACGACCCTGTGTGAAGAAATGTGTGTGTTTTTTGCCAATTTTAACCGCACACTTGTTGTTTGTGTACATGGATTTTATAATGTCGTATGTTTTACCCCCAACACCACTTTCCATCAATTTGTATAGCAGACCCTCATGCCAAATTGAGTCGAAGGCTTTTTTGAAATCAACAAAGCATGAGAAGACTTTGCCTTTGTTTTGGTTTGTTTGGTTGTCAATTAGGGTGTGTAGGGTGAATACATGGTCTGTTGTACGGTAATTTGGTGAAAAGCCAATTTGACATTTGCTCAGTACATTGTTTTCATTGAGGAAATGTACGAGTCTGCTGTTAATGATAATGCAGAGGATTTTCCCAAGGTTACTGTTGACGCATATTCCACGGTAGTTATTGGGGTCAAATTTGTCTCCACTTTTGTGGATTGGGGTGATCAGTCCTTGGTTCCAAATATTGGGGAAGATGCCAGAGCTAAGGACGATGTTAAAGAGTTTTAGTATAGCCAATTGGAATTTGTTGTCTGTATATTTGATCATTTCATTAAGGATACCATCAACACCACAGGCCTTTTTGGGTTGGAGGGTTTTTATTTTGTCCTGTAACTCATTCAAGGTAATTGGAGAATCCAGTGGGTTCTGGTAGTCTTTAATAGTTGATTCTAGGATTTGTATTTGATCATGTATATGTTTTTGCTCTTTATTCTTTGTTATAGAGCCAAAAAGATTGGAGAAGTGGTTTACCCATACATCTCCATTTTGGATAGATAATTCTTCGTGTTGTTGTTTGTTTAGTGTTTTCCAATTTTCCCAGAATTGGTTAGAGTCTATGGAGTCTTCAATTACATTGAGCTGATTTCTGACGTGCTGTTCCTTCTTTTTCCGTAGTGTATTTCTGTATTGTTTTAGTGATTCACCATAGTGAAGGCGTAGACTCAGTCTCTCTCTCTCTCTCTCTCTCTCTCTCTCTCTCTCTCTCTCTCTCTCTCTCGTTCTCTTCCTTTCTCTCTTTCTCTCTCTCTATCTCTCTCTCTCTCTCTCTCTCTCTCTCTCTCTCTCTCTCTCTCTCTCTCTCGTTCTCTTCATTTCTCTCTCTCTCTCTCTATCTCTCTCTCTCTCTCTCTCTCTCTCTCTCTCTTTCTCCTTGTCTTCTCTTGTCACCCAGATGTAATGAATCTCTAGACCTCCTGTCACTCTGATTTAACCCACTTTCTCTCTCTCTCTAATTTTTTTCTCTCCCTCCCTCTCTCTTTCTCTTTCGCTCAATCACATATTTTTTCTCTGGTTGCTGGCTAAGCTGATATGACATTCACTCCGTCTGCCAAGCGCTGTACCAGGATGTGACTTCCTTCTCTGGACATCAGTCAGATGAAACATTAGCATAATCACTGATTATTAAACAGCTAATTAAGTTAACGGTGGTAGAGGATGATCTTAAATACAAGAGTAAGAGTTGTGATGAAGACACACACAGACACACGTATGCTTAGTGGGGTACATCAGCTCTCAGGGAAATGCTCTGTCCACACAAAGTGCAGGGAAGAAATGTACTGAAACTTTTTCTGCCATATAAGCATTTATTGCATGTGTTGAACTTTTATACTTGTTAGTTTGAGGGTTTTAAACATACCTTTGTTGGTCTTGTAGTTATTAAACGTACCTTTGTTGGTCATGTAGTTATTAAACGTACCTTTGTTGGTCATGTAGTTATTAAACGTAACTTTGTTGGTCATGTAGTTATTAAACGTACCTTTGTTGGTCATGTAGTTATTAAACATACCTTTGTTGGTCATGTAGTTATTAAACGTACCTTTGTTGGTCATGTAGTTATTAAACGTACCTTTGTTGGTCATGTAGATATTAAACGTACCTTTGTTGGTCATGTAGATATTAAACGTACCTTTGTTGGTCATGTAGTTATTAAACGTACCTTTGTTGGTCATGTAGTTATTAAACGTACCTTTGTTGGTCATGTAGATATTAAACGTACCTTTGTTGGTCATGTAGATATTAAACGTACCTTTGTTGGTCATGTAGTTATTAAACGTACCTTTGTTGGTCTTGTAGTTATTAAACGTACCTTTGTTGGTCATGTAGTTATTAAACATACCTTTGTTGGTCATGTAGTTATTAAACGTACCTTTGTTGGTCATGTAGTTATTAAACGTACCTTTGTTGGTCATGTAGTTATTAAACGTACCTTTGTTGGTCTTGTAGTATTTAAACGTACCTTTGTTGGTCATGTAGTTATTAAACGTACCTTTGTTGGTCATGTAGTTATTAAACGTACCTTTGTTGGTCATGTAGTTATTAAACGTACCTTTGTTGGTCATGTAGTTATTAAACGTACCTTTGTTGGTCATGTAGTTATTAAACGTACCATTGTTGGTCATGTATTTATTAAACGTACCTTTGTTGTACATGTTGGTGGGCACCTGCACCACACTGAGGCTGAGGTTGACAGACAGGTTGTTGAAGTGGTCGTTGGGTTGCAGAAGGAAGTCTCCTCCCAGCTCCATACTGTTACCTTCCTCATCCACCTCATTAATTAATACTGCGTTGAAATACTCATACTGGAGAATGAGAGAGAGAGAGAGAGAGAGAGAGAGAGAGAGATTATTACATTTTTCTTTAGTTTTCATTATAATGTATAAGCACGTATTATCTTAATTGTTAGCATTCTTTGTGCAGTTGTTGTTATTGTTGTTGTTGTTTAAATCATTATTGTCATTTGTCAGGTTATTGAATCAGTGAACCTCTGAATCATCACATCAGGGCATCCAGGTCAGGTAAAAGGTGCTGACTGTGCGTTCACAGACCTCTCCTCTGCTCTCTGTACTGCCTGCCTGTTCTGCTGCACTAGATAGTCCTGTATAGAGGGCCTGTTCTGCTGCACTAGATAGTCCTGTATAGAGGGCCTGTTCTGCTGCACTATATAGTCCTATATAGAGGGCCTGTTCTGCTGCACAAGATAGTCCTGTATAGAGGGCCTGTTCTGCTGCACTAGATAGTCCTGTATAGAGGGTCTGTTCTGCTGCACTAGATAGTCCTGTATAGAGGGCCCATTCTGCTGCACTAGATAGTCCTGTAGAGAGGGCCCATTCTGCTACACTATATAGTCCTGTATAGAGGGCCTGTTCTGCTACACTAGATAGTCCTGTATAGAGGGCCCATTCTGCTACACTAGATAGTCCTGTATAGAGGGCCCATTCTGCTACACTAGATAGTCCTGTATAGAGGGCCTGTTCTGCTACACTAGATAGTCCTGTATAGAGGGCCTGGTCTGCTTCACTAGATAGTCCTGTATAGAGGGCCTGTTCTGCTGCACTAGATAGTCCTGTATAGAGGGTCTGTTCTGCTGCACTAGATATTCCTGTATAGAGGGCCTGTTCTGCTGCACTAGATAGTCCTGTATAGAGGGCCCATTCTGCTGCACTAGATAGTCCTGTATAGAGGGTCTGTTCTGCTGCACTAGATATTCCTGTATAGAGGGCCTGTTCTGCTGCACTAGATAGTCCTGTATAGAGGGCCCATTCTGCTGCACTAGATAGTCCTGTATAGAGGGTCTGTTCTGCTGCACTAGATAGTCCTGTATAGAGGGTCTGTTCTGCTGCACTAGATAGTCCTGTATAGAGGGCCTGTTCTGCTGCACTAGATAGTCCTGTATAGAGGGCCCATTCTGCTACACTAGATAGTCCTGTATAGAGGGCCTGTTCTGCTGCACTAGATAGTCCTGTATAGATGGCCCATTCTGCTACACTAGATAGTCCTGTATAGAGGGTCTGTTCTGCTGCACTAGATAGTCCTGTATAGAGGGCCTGTTCTGCTGCACTAGATAGTCCTGTATAGAGGGCCTGTTCTGCTGCACTAGATAGTCCTGTATAGAGGGCCTGTTCTGCTGCACTAGATAGTCCTGTATAGAGGGCCTGTTCTGCTGCACTAGATAGTCCTGTATAGAGGGCCTGCAGGCTGTATTTTCAGCACTGCGCATACTAGGGAGTCTATTAATAAATCATGGAGCAGTTTAAATATAGCTCCAGCATTCCTAACATCCATCCCCACATCCCAATGGGCTGAGACAAGGCTAAAACACCGCTCCACACAGTGACAGTGCAGGCCCCGCAGAGCTATCACTAAACACACACACACACACACACACACACACGCCTCAAATAGTACTCCTCACAATAACACACAAGCCACTGCAATCACCAGTCAATTGCTCAGTGCTGAGGCCAGATAGCTGTTTATAGGTGACGACTATAAACAGAGTTGGAGTGTGAATAGAACAACTGGAGTGTCCTTTCATTACTTTGAAGGACTATTTTCTGTCAAGGCAATATGCAGCATCTGTCTACACCTTGCTTACAAGTACAGCAGGCACAATCTAACCAAATAAGACCCTACCCACCACCATACCTCACCCAATAAGACCGTGAATCCCCCCTCCTCCTCCCCGGCAGACAGACAGACAGACAGACAGACAGACAGACAGACAGACAGGCAGGCAGGCAGGCAGGCAGGCAGGCAGGCAGGCAGACAGACAGACAGACAGACAGACAGACAGACAGACAGACAGACAGACAGACAGACAGACAGACAGACAGACAGACAGACAGACAGACAGACAGACAGACAGACAGACAGACAGACAGACAGACAGGCAGGCAGGCAGGCAGACAGGCAGACAGACAGACAGACAGACAGGCAGACAGACAGACAGACAGACAGACAGACAGACAGACAGACAGACAGACAGACAGACAGACAGACAGACAGACAGACAGACAGACAGACAAGCCCCAGTGTGATAAAGCCACCCATTAGTCCTCTGGATTAACGTAGCCTGTATCAGGCTAATTCATCAGCTGTGATTAGTTTTATTAAACCGTTATCAGGAGCACACTGCCTGCACAAGGTGAAGGAAGGAGCGCCCCAGTACACCTCCCTCTCTCACTTTTTCCCTCCCTACCTCCATCACTCCCTCTCTCACTCATCCTTCTCTCCCTATCTCCATCACTCCCTCTCTCACTCCTCCCCTCTCTCCCTCCTTCCCTCCCTACCTCCATCACTCCCTCTCTCCCTCCTTCCCTCCCTACCTCCATCACTCCCTCTCTCACGCATCCTTCTCTCCCTATCTCCATCACTCCCTCTCTCACTCCTCCCCTCTCTCCCTCCTTCCCTCCCTACCTTCATCACTCCCTCTCTCCCTCCTTCCCTCCCTATCTCCATCACTCCCTCTCTCCCTCCTCCCCTCTCTCCCTCCTTCTCTTCCTACCTACTTCACTCCATCTCTCCCTCCTCCCCTCTCTCCCTCCTTCCTTCCCTACCTCCATCACTCCCTCTCTCCCTCTTCCCCTCTCTCCCTCCTTCTCTCCCTACCTCCATCACTCCCTCTCTCACTCTGCCCCTCTCTCCCTCCTTCCCTCCATCCTCCCCTCTCTCCCTCCTCCACCCTCTCTCCTTCCTTCCACCCTTACCTCCATCACTCCCTCTCTCACTCCTCCCATCTCTCCCTCCTTCTCTTCCTACCTCCATCACTCCCTATCTCCCTCCTCCCCTCTCTCCCTCCTTCTCTCCCTACCTCCATCACTCCTTCTCTCACTCTGCCCCTCTCTCCATCCTTCTCTCCCTACCTCCATCACTCCCTCTCTCACTCCTCCCCTCTCTCATTCCTTCCCTCCCTACCTCCATCACTCCCCCTCTTTCTCCTCCCCTCTCGCCCTCCTTCTCTCCCTACCTCCATCACTCCCTCTCTCCCATCTCTCCCTCCTTCTCTTCCTACCTCCTTCACTCCCTCTGTCCCTCCTCCCCTCTCTCCCTCCTCCTCTCTCTCCCTCCTCTCCCTACCTCCATCACCCCCTCTCTCCCTCCTCCCCTCTCTCCCTCTTTCTCTCCCTACCTCCATCACTCCCTCTCTCCCTCCTCCCCTCTCTCCCTCCTTCTGTCCCTACCTCCATCACTCCCTCTCTCCATCCTCCCTTCTCTCCCTCCTTCTCTCCCTACCTCCATCACTCCCTCTCTCCCTCCTCCCCCCTCTCCCTCCACCTCCATCACTCCCTCTCTCCATCCTCCCCTCTCTACCTCCTTCTCTCCCTACCTCCACCTCTCCCTCTCTCTCTCCTCCCATCTCTCCTTCCTTCTCTTCCTACCTCCATCACTCCCTCTCTCCATCCTCCCTTCTCTCCCTCCTTCTCTCCCTACCTCCATCACTCCTTCTCTCACTCTGCCCCTCTCTCCATCCTTCTCTCCCTACCTCCATCACTCCCTCTCTCACTCCTCCCCTCTCTCCTTCCTTCCCTCCCTACCTCCATCACTCCCCCTCTTTCTCCTCCCCTCTCGCCCTCCTTCTCTCCCTACCTCCATCACTCCCTCTCTCCCATCTCTCCCTCCTTCTCTTCCTACCTCCATCACTCCCTCTGTCCCTCCTCCCCTCTCTCCCTCCTCCTCTCTCTCCCTCCTCTCCCTACCTCCATCACTCCCTCTCTCCCTCCTCCCCTCTCTCCCTCTTTCTCTCCCTACCTCCATCACTCCCTCTCTCCCTCTTCCCCTCTCTCCCTCCTTCTCTCCCTACCTCCATCACTCCCTCTCTCACTCTGCCCCTCTCTCCCTCCTTCCCTCCATCCTCCCCTCTCTCCCTCCTCCACCCTCTCTCCTTCCTTCCACCCTTACCTCCATCACTCCCTCTCTCACTCCTCCCATCTCTCCCTCCTTCTCTTCCTACCTCCATCACTCCCTATCTCCCTCCTCCCCTCTCTCCCTCCTTCTCTCCCTACCTCCATCACTCCTTCTCTCACTCTGCCCCTCTCTCCATCCTTCTCTCCCTACCTCCATCACTCCCTCTCTCACTCCTCCCCTCTCTCATTCCTTCCCTCCCTACCTCCATCACTCCCCCTCTTTCTCCTCCCCTCTCGCCCTCATTCTCTCCCTACCTCCATCACTCCCTCTCTCCCATCTCTCCCTCCTTCTCTTCCTACCTCCTTCACTCCCTCTGTCCCTCCTCCCCTCTCTCCCTCCTCCTCTCTCTCCCTCCTCTCCCTACCTCCATCACCCCCTCTCTCCCTCCTCCCCTCTCTCCCTCTTTCTCTCCCTACCTCCATCACTCCCTCTCTCCCTCCTCCCCTCTCTCCCTCCTTCTCTCCCTACCTCCATCACTCCCTCTCTCTCTCCTCCCCTCTCTCCCTCCTTCTGTCCCTACCTCCATCACTCCCTCTCTCCATCCTCCCTTCTCTCCCTCCTTCTCTCCCTACCTCCATCACTCCCTCTCTCCCTCCTCCCCTCTCTCCCTCCACCTCCATCACTCCCTCTCTCCATCCTCCCCTCTCTACCTCCTTCTCTCCCTACCTCCACCTCTCCCTCTCTCTCTCCTCCCATCTCTCCTTCCTTCTCTTCCTACCTCCATCACTCCCTCTCTCCATCCTCCCTTCTCTCCCTCCTTCTCTCCCTACCTCCATCACTCCTTCTCTCACTCTGCCCCTCTCTCCATCCTTCTCTCCCTACCTCCATCACTCCCTCTCTCACTCCTCCCCTCTCTCCTTCCTTCCCTCCCTACCTCCATCACTCCCCCTCTTTCTCCTCCCCTCTCGCCCTCCTTCTCTCCCTACCTCCATCACTCCCTCTCTCCCATCTCTCCCTCCTTCTCTTCCTACCTCCATCACTCCCTCTGTCCCTCCTCCCCTCTCTCCCTCCTCCTCTCTCTCCCTCCTCTCCCTACCTCCATCACTCCCTCTCTCCCTCCTCCCCTCTCTCCCTCTTTCTCTCCCTACCTCCATCACTCCCTCTCTCCCTCCTCCCCTCTCTCCCTCCTTCTCTCCCTACCTCCATCACTCCCTCTCTCTCTCCTCCCCTCTCTCCCTCCTTCTCTCCCTACCTCCATCACTCCCTCTCTCCCTCCTCCCCTCTCTCCCTCCACCTCCATCACTCCCTCTCTCCATCCTCCCCTCTCTACCTCCTTCTCTCCCTACCTCCACCTCTCCCTCTCTCTCTCCTCCCCTCTCTCCCTCCTTCTGTCCCTACCTCCATCACTCCCTCTCTCCATCCTCCCTTCTCTCCCTCCTTCTCTCCCTACCTCCATCACTCCCTCTCTCCCTCCTCCCCTCTCTCCCTCCACCTCCATCACTCCATCTCTCCATCCTCCCCTCTCTACCTCCTTCTCTCCCTACCTCCATCACTCCCTCTCTCCCTCCTCCCCTCTCTACCTCCTTCTCTCCCTACCTCCATCACTCCCTCTCTCCCTCCTCCCCTCTCTCCTTCCTTCCCTCCCTACCTCCATCACTCCCTCTATCACTCCTCCGGGTGATGAAAAATATGAACAAGATTTTCCCAACCCCCCCACCTCTCTCTCCCTCTATCTTTTTCTCTCTCACTCACTCTACCACAGCTGCTTTAGTTGAAGGTCGTAGAGCGGCGGGACATGTAGATGTGGAGTAAAAGAGAAGCAGGAAGAGTTATGAGGGATAGGAGAGCCTGGGTCAGAGGACAGAGACAGAGCGGGTCAGCCCTTACGTGGATACAGCCTCCAAGCTAGATACGGTTTTAGATAGCATAATGTAACATTTAGGCTGGTAATGTAGGACTGAGTGTGTGATTGAGATGATGTAATGTCACAGTATACATGGCAGAAGACAGGGAGAGCGTGAGAAACTGCAGCATAATAGACGAGCCATATGAGGGCTGAGTGTATGATGCTGGTGTACTTTTACACTATAGGGCAGATGACATGGAGAGAGGTTGGCGGTTGAGTTTATAGACATATTAACGAGTTCACTTCAGAGGGAAGCCATGACTTTGTTCTCTCAGGTGTTGTGTTGGTTCAGCTCTCGAGGGGTTCTTTAATGGTAGGAACTGCCTTCCGTTTAACAACCATAGACATTAGTGAAATACTACACTTTTGTTTTCTAGCCTGTGACCATTCAGCAAATTACCTCTCATTCCTTCAGGAGGTGAGCTCTGACTATCTCTGTCTCTATCCACCATGAAATGAGAGGAGGGGAGGAGAGGGGAGGGGAGGGGAGGGGAGGGGAGGGAAGGGTAGGGGAGGGGAGGGGAGGGGAGGGGAGAGGAGAGGAGAGGAGAGGAGGAGAGGGGGGGGGGAGAGGGGAGGAGAGGAGAGGGGCGGGGAGAAATATCAGTGCAAATGTGCTGATACGACAGTGCTTGAGAAACCAGTGTATAACAGCTGTGTCAACAGAGCCAGTGAACGCAGCATCGACAGAGAGCGAGAGAGGGAGAGAGAGAGAGCGAGAGAGGGAGAGAGAGAGAGAGAGAGAGAGAGAGAGGGAGAGATAGAGAGAGAGAGAGAGAGAGAGAGAGAGAGAGAGAGAGAGAGAGAGAGAGAGAGAGAGAGAGAGAGAGAGAGAGAGAGAGAGAGAGAGAGAGAGAGAGAGAGAGAGGAGAACATTACATAGAGAGAGGAATTAGACATATGGTCCTCATATGGTACATGTCAATACACAAAACTTCAGAAGTTGTCAAGTACTGTGAACCACCTGTTTGAAATGAACAACCTGAACAAGGCATGAGATTGACAACATGTCCATAAATAGAATGCGGTCCATGCATTAGCCTAAATTACATGCAGAGCTCCACTAGCTCAGAGAAAAACAACCAATACTTTAGTTACTCTGACTAATACTATAGAGACAAATAGCTACAGTAACTCAAACGTTCACACATTGATGTTAATGGGAGGTTTAGTCAAAACTCAGGTTATGCGCAGAGATGTTAAATTAGGAGTTAGCCCAGAGCCACTTTATTACATGCCATGAGAATACAGCAGAGCCAATCCTAACCCTGTCTCAGTGAAAGTACAGCAGAGCCTATCCTAACCCTGTCTCAGTGAGAATACAGCAGAGCCAATCCTAACCCTGTCTCAGTGAGAATACAGCAGAGCCAATCCCATCCCTGTCTCAGTGAGAATACAGCAGAGCCAATCCTAACCCTGTCTCAGTGAGAATACAGCAGAGCCAATCCCATCCCTGTCTCAGTGAGAATACAGCAGAGCCAATCCTAACCCTGTCTCAGTGAGAATACAGCAGAGCCAATCCCATCCCTGTCTCAGTGAAAGTACAGCAGAGCCAATCCCATCCCTGTCTCAGTGAGAATACAGCAGAGCCAATCCTAACCCTGTCTCAGTGAGAATACAGCAGAGCCAATCGTAACCCTGTCTCAGTGAGAATACAGCAGAGCCAATCCTAACCCTGTCTCAGTGAGAGTACAGCAGAGGCCAATCCTAACCCTGTCTCAGTGAGAGTACAGCAGAGCCAATTCTAACCCTGTCTCAGTGAGAATACAGCAGAGCCAATCCTAACCCTGTCTCAGTGAGAATACAGCAGAGCCAATCCCATCACTGTCTCAGTGAGAATACAGCAGAGCCAATCGTAACCCTGTCTCAGTGAGAATACAGCAGAGCCAATCCTAACCCTGTCTCAGTGAGAGTACAGCAGAGCCAATTCTAACCCTGTCTCAGTGAGAATACAGCAGAGCCAATCGTAACCCTGTCTCAGTGAGAATACAGCAGAGCCAATTCTAACCCTGTCTCAGTGAGAATACAGCAGAGCCAATCCTAACCCTGTCTCAGTGAGAGTACAGCAGAGCCATTCCAGACTCTGTATATTCAGGAAGTGAGCTGTGGTTAAAAAACAGCCAATCAGGAGGGAGGGCGTCACACAGCGTCCAATCTCGCGACTCACCCGAGGTCGCGAGCATGGTGACCTTGAGTCGGCGGGAGGTTCTGGCACACGCCAGCGTAGCAGCCTGCTCTCGTTTACTCATTCTATCCATCTCTCTCTCTCTACCTGTATTTATTTACATACTCTATCCATCTCTCTCTCTTTACCTGTATTTATTTACATACTCTATCCATCTCTCTCTCTCTACCTGTATTTATTTACATACTCTTTCCATCTCTCTCTCTTTACCTGTATTTATTTACATACTCTATACATCTCTCTCAACCTGTATTTATTTACATACTCTATACATCTCTCTCTCTTTACCTGTATTTATTTACATACTCTATACATCTCTCTCTCTTTACCTGTATTTATTTACATACTCTATACATCTCTCTCAACCTGTATTTATTTACATACTCTATCCATCTCTCTCTCTTTACCTGTATTTATTTACATACTCTATCCATCTCTCTCTCTTTACCTGTATTTATTTACATACTATATACATCTCTCTCTCTTTACCTGTATTTATTTACATACTCTATACATCTCTCTCAACCTGTATTTATTTACAAACTCTATCCATCTCTCTCTCTCTCTACCTGTATTTATTTACATACTCTATACATCTCTCTCTCTTTACCTGTATTTATTTACATACTCTATACATCTCTCTCAACCTGTATTTATTTACAAACTCTATCCATCTCTCTCTCTCTTTACCTGTACTTATTTACATACTATATACATCTCTCTCTCTTTACCTGTATTTATTTACATACTATATACATCTCTCTCTCTCTCTACCTGTATTTATTTACATACTCTATACATATCTCTCAACCTGTATTTATTTACATACTCTATCCATCTCTCTCTCTCTTTACCTGTATTTATTTACATACTCAATACATCTCTCTATACCTGTATTTATTTACATACTCTATACATCTCTCTCTCTCTAACTGTATTTATTTACATACTCTATACATCTCTCTCTCTCTCTCTACCTGTATTTATTTACATACTCAATCCATCTCTCTCTCTCTCTACCTGTATTTATTTACATACTCTATACATATCTCTCTCTCTGCCTGTATTTATTTACATACTATATACATCTCTCTCTCTCTCTACCTGTATTTATTTACATACTCTATCCATCTCTCTCTCTTTACCTGTATTTATTTACATACTCAATACATCTCTCTCTACCTGTATTTATTTACATACTCTATACATATCTCTCTCTCTACCTGTATTTATTTACATAGTCTATACATATCTCTCTCTCTACCTGTATTTATTTACATACTCTATCCATCTCTCTCTCTTTACCTGTATTTATTTACATACTCAATACATATCTCTCTCTCTAGCTGTATTTATTTACATACTCTATCCATCTCTCTCTCTTTACCTGTATTTATTTACATACTCAATACATCTCTCTCTACGGGTATTTATTTACATACTCTATACATATCTCTCTCTCTACCTGTATTTATTTACATACTCTATCCATCTCTCTCTCTTTACCTGTATTTATTTACATACTCTATCCATCTCTATATCTCTCTACCTGTATTTATTTACATAATCTATCCATCTCTCTCTCTCTCTTTACCTGTATTTATTTACATTCTCTCTCTCTCTCTCTCTCTCTCTCTATTGGCATGGAAACAAATGCCAACATTGCCAATGCAGGTGAACTAAATAATAAACAAAAGTTAAATGAACAATAAAATGTATCAAACATTATACTCACACAAAGTTCCAAAATAATAAAGACATTACAAATGTCATATTATGTGTCTCTCTCTCTCTCTCCCACCCTGTCTCTCTAATTCTTTCTCTGTCTCTCTCGCTCGCTGTCTCTTGCTCTCTCGCTCTCTCTCCCACTCTCTCTCTCTCCCTCTTTCCCTGTCTCTCTCTCTGTCTCTCCCTGTACTTGTGTACAATCTCTGTCCATCTCTCCTTCTTTACCTGCCCGAACTCGGCCTGTAGAAACACACAGGGTCTATATCTGTTACTGGCAAGAGTCTCAATAGACTCCTTTACTGGCTCTATCCATCCATCTCTCTCTCTCTCAACCGACCCATTTACTGTCTGTCAGGACCCGGTGCGAGAAACAGTCACTAATAATCGTCAGAACCCAGAAGATGAGGCAGACACAGCAGTACTAGAGATGGTGGTTTAATTAAAGAACAAAATCTTCAGGCAAAGAAACTAAATCCACAATGTCCAAAAATAAAGCCAAAAGGCACAAAATGGAAATCCTCCAAAATACAAAAGAAACTCCACAAAGTGGTAAAAAACAGCAGGGAAAAACAAACCTCAAAAGACTACTCAAATAATACACAAGAACTAAACCAGAGAACCTCTGGAAAATCCAACAAGAGAAATATCTGAATAAAACAAGGCTTGGGCTGGGGCTGGGTGCTAACTTACAAACACGGAGCAAGGAACTGAGGAACACACAGGGTTTAAATACTAACAAGGGAATAACCTACAGGTGCAAACAATAATTAGAGCAAGAAAAACAAAAGGTACAAAAAAGGTGCAATGGGGACATCTAGTGACCAAAACCCGAACAGTCTTGGCCAAAACCTGACAGAATCCCCCTCTTAGGAACGGCTCCTGACGTTCCTACCAGCCTTCTCAGGGTGGAGGGTCCTGAACTGACGAATGAGGTCAGGGTCCAGTATGTCCTTGGCAGGAACCCAGGAGCGCTCCTCGGGACCGTAGCCTTCCCAGTCCACCAGATACTGCCAGGACCGCTGCACCCGGCGGGAATCCAGTATCCGGTGGACGGTATAAGCCGACTGGCCACCGATGACACGGGGCGGAGGGGGAGGTCTGCCTGCCGGGATAAGGGGAGAAAAAACAACAGGTTTTAATAAAGAAATGTGAAATGTTGGATTGATCTTAAGGGATCTGGGTAAGTGCAGGCGAAAAGTAACGGGATTGACTCTCCTGGCAATCTTAAAGGGACCGATGAACCTCTGGGACAGCTTGCGAGACTCCACCCGTAGTGGTAAGTTCTTAGTTGATAGCCATACTCTCTGGCCGGGGTACAGGGTAGGACCGGGACGGCGACGTCTGTTGGCTTGTCGTTGGTACTGCTGAGAGGAACGCAGAAGATTAAGACGTGCCTTCTTCCACGTAAGCCGACAGCGTCTGATGAACCTCGAGGCTGAAGGCACTCTGACTTCTGCCTCCTGGTCCGGGAACAATAGAGGCGCATAGCCAAACTGACACTCATGCGGGGATATACCAGTGGAGGAGGAGCACAAGGTGTTGTGCGCGTACTCGGCCCAAACAATGAATGATGACCATGTGGACGGGTTGTTGGAAACCATGCATCTGAGGGTGGTTTCCAGCTCCTGATTCATCCTCTCAGTTTGGCCATTGGACTCCGGATGGTACCCTGAAGATAAACTGGCCGTGGCCCCTATGAGTTGGCAGAAGACCTTCCAAAACCTTGAGGCGAACTGGGGACCTCTGTCGGAAACCATATCTTGCGGAATCCCAAAGACTCGGAACACATGGTTAATCACCAACTCAGCTGTTTCCTTGGCAGAAGGTAATTTGGTCAAGGGAACAAACCTGGCCGCCTTAGAAAACCTGTCGATGATGACTAGGATCGTAGTATTACCATGGGACGGAGGAAGGCCAGTAATAAAGTCCAACGAGATATGGGACCAGGGTCGGTGGTGAATAGATAGAGGGTGAAGGAGTCCTTGAGGGCGGAGGTGAGAAGATTTGCCCTGGCAGCACACGGAACAGGCCTTGACGAAAGTGGCAACGTCTTCTTTTATGGTGGGCCACCAGAACTTACGCTGGATGAACTCCAAGGTGCGACCTACGCCCGGGTGACAGGTGAGGCGAGAGGAGTGCCCCCACAGAAGGACTTGGGACCTTGCTGCCTTGGGAACAAACAACCGATTAGCAGGACCTCCTCCAGGGCCCGGTTCGATGGCTTGAGCTTGTTTCACGGTATCCTCCACTTGCCACGAGATCGGAGCCACGATCTTAGCGGCCGGAAGGACAGTCATGTCAGTATCTTCTCGAATGGCAGGAGAGTAGATTCGTGACAAGGCGTCCGGTTTGAGATTCTTCGACCCGGGTCTATAGGTGAGGATAAACTGAAATCGGCTGAAGAAAAGAGACCATCGAGCTTGTCTGGAGTTCAACCGCTTCGCCTGCTGGATATACTCCAGATATTTGTGGTCCGTAAGCACTTGAAACGGTTGAGAAGCCCCCTCGAGCCAGTGTCTCCATTCCTTCAATGCCATCTTAACCGCTAGGAGTTCACGATCCCCCACATCGTAATTCCTCTCGGCCGGGGTAAGCCGGTGAGAGAAGAAGGCGCAAGGATGAAGCTTCTTGTCTTCACCCCTCTGAGACAGGACAGCTCCAACCCCAACCTCTGATGCGTCTACCTCCACCACAAAAGGTTCATCCGCCGTTGGTAGTGTCAGGATGGGAGCAGAGAGGATGCGCTGCTTGAGTCCTTGGAAGGCCGTCTCAGCTTCTCTTCCCCACAGAAACCTTGTGTTGCCACCCTTGGTTACAGCTGAGAGAGGGGCTGCCACCGAGCTGAAGTTCTTGATGAACTTGCGGTAAAAGTTGGTGAAGCCCAGGAAACGCGGAACTTCCTTAACGGACTTGGGGGTGGGCCAATCCGCTACCGCCCCTACCTTCTTGGGGTCCATCTGGACTCGACCGGGTTCCACTATAAATCCCAGGAATTGTACTCGAGAGGAATGGAATTCACACTTCTCCGGCTTAACGTACAAATGGCTGTCTAGGAGGCGTTTGAGCACTTGTCTGACATGCTTAGTGTGTTCTTGAAGGGAGCTCGAAAAGATGAGGATGTCATCCAAGTAAACAAACACGAAGATGTTAAGCATATCCCTAAGCACATCGTTTATGAGCGCTTGGAACACAGCCGGAGAGTTGGTCAGGCCGAAGGGCATCACCGAGTATTCGTAGTGACCAGTAGGCGTGTTGAAAGCGGTCTTCCACTCGTCCCCGGGTTTGATCCGCACAAGATGGTATGCGTTCCGCAGGTCAAGCTTAGTGAAGACAACTGCTTCCTGGAGCAGCTCAAAGGCTGTGGCCATAAGGGGTAGCGGGTAACGGTTACGGACGGTTATGGCATTGAGTCCCCGGTAGTCGATGCAAGGTCGTAATCCACCGTCTTTCTTGGCCACAAAGAAAAACCCTGCTCCCGCCGGCGAGGTAGATGGACGCATGAGGCCTGCTGCCAGAGCGTCCTTGATGTAGGTATCCATAGCAGCTCGTTCGGGAGGAGAAAGGGAAAAGATCCGACCCCTGGGAGGGCAGGTCCCCGGAAACAGGTCGATGGTGCAATCGTAAGGTCTATGGGGTGGTAGTTTGGTGGCCCTCTGTTTGCTAAATACCAGTTTGAGGTCATGGTAACACTCGGGAACTCGGGACAGGTCGATGGATTCTAGAGACTCGGAAGGGGAACTCGGGGAACTCGGGAAGATACAAGTGGCTTGGCACGTAGGACCCCACTGCTTGATAGTGCCCACAGACCAGTCGATGTGAGGGTTATGGCTGTGAAGCCAGGGATAACCAAGGACGAGCGGGACCTCGGAACAGGAGATCAGATGAAAGTTCATCACTTCCTGGTGTTGGGAAACTGAAAGTCGCAAGGGGGTAGTGGCACGAGTAACAAGTCCAGATCCCAAAGGGCTTCTATCCAACGTAGTAACCCTTATGGGGTCACTCAGAGGTTCAGAAGGAACGCC
>NC_092102.1:40656015-40661015 GCF_045679555.1 Salvelinus alpinus | reverse complement strand
ATCTCCACCCCGCCGAGATCACCGAGACAACATCCCGGACCAGCACCCTGGACCCCCCAGCCACGACCACAGCACCACCAACCTCAATGCCCACCACAGCCAGCGCAGCACAGACCACCCCAGCCCAGCTTCAGAGCCACCCAGATGAGGCCTACCACCCCCCTCCTCCCCACCGCAGACCCACACCTGGAGGAGCCACAGCCCAGCAGGCAGAGCTACGCACAGGCTGTGAGAGGAGCAACTGGCCCAGCCCCCACCAACCAAATGAGTGACATTAAACAAATGCTGAGTCTACTATGCTCACATGTGATGGGCCGAGGGTCATGGTAAGATGAGCACAAGAACTCCACCATTCTCACACTACATCCACCCAAGTGGCATGACACAAATTCTATCTTAAATGATAAACAAATCACATTTGCAAAATAAGAGTTTACTTTAATTGAAAAATCCTATTTTAATGGTTCTTCTTGGATTGTGAGTGTTTGTCTCATTTTGAAAGGTAAGGAAAAGAGAAAAAAAAAAGTTA
This sequence comes from Salvelinus alpinus, assembly GCF_045679555.1. NCBI lineage: Eukaryota > Metazoa > Chordata > Actinopteri > Salmoniformes > Salmonidae > Salvelinus > Salvelinus alpinus. The sequence goes on along the minus strand of NC_092102.1, from coordinate 40,660,486 downwards.
TGAAGTCTTTTTACGTTGCATGTTGGAATATACAAGGATTGAAGTCCTCTGCTTTTGGGCTAAAGAGCAGAAACCCAGACTTCCTGAAAGAAATTGATGATGTTGATATTGTAGTACTACAGGAAACATGGTGCAGAGGTGATGTTTCCACTGGCTGTCCACTAGGTTATAGGGAGATAATCATACCATCCACTAAATTAAAAGGAATCAAACAGGGCAGAGACTCAGGGGGAATGCTAATATGGTATAAATCTGAACTAATTAATTCAATCGAATTGATCAAAACAGGAGAATTCTTTATCTGGTTAAAAATCAACAAGGAGGCTATCTTGACAGATAAAAACGTCTTCCTCTGTGCCACATACATTCCCCCCTCAGAGTCACCCTACTTCAACGAAGAGAGCTTCTCCATTCTAGAGGGAGAGATTAGTCACTTTCAGGCCCAAGGCAACGTACTGGTCTGTGGAGACCTGAATGCTAGAATAGCAGAAGAACAAGACACTATTAACAGTCATGGGGATAAACACCTACCAGGAAGCAATAACCTTTCCCTCCCCACATACCCCCACAGAAACAACTATGACAAAGTGAAAAACAAAAATGGATTACAGCTCCTGAGGCTCTGTCGAACACTGGGTCTGTACATAGTCAATGGCAGGCTGAGAGGAGACTCTTTTGGTAGGTACACATACAGCTCATCCCTTGGCAGCAGCACTGTAGACTACTTCCTCACCGACCTAAACCCAGAATCTCTCAGAGCCTTCACAGTCAGCCCACTAACACCTCTCTCAGACCACAGTAAAATCACAGTGTATCTGAGAAGAGCAGAACCCAACCATGAAGCATCATGGCCCAATAAACTACATGGTACTAAACAAGCCTATAGATGGAGTGCAAACAGTACAGACATCTACCAAAAAGCAATTAGTAGCCAAAAAATACAATCTCTCCTGGACAACTTTTTAGCCTTAACATTCTCCTTCAGCAATGAAGGTGTAAATTTGGCCGTTAGGAACATAAACTTTATATTTGACAAATTAGCCTCCTTGGCTAATCTAAAGAAGCATAAGAGCAAACCAAAAATAACAGATAATGAAAAATGGTTTGATAATGATTGCAAAAATCTAAGAAAGTCATTGAGAAATATATCTAATCAAAAACACAGAGAACCAGACAACAAAAATATACGCCTTCAATATGGGGAAACACTGAAGCAATACAAACGCACCCTAAGAACAAAAAAGGAACAGCACATTAGAAATCAGCTGGATGGAATTGAGGAATCCATAGAATCAAACCACTTCTGGGAGAATTGGAATAAATTAAACAAACCTCATCATGAGGAGTTGGCTATCCAAAATGGGGATATGTGGAGAAATCACTTTGCAAACCTCTACAGCAATATAACAAAGAGCCCAGAACAAAAAGATATACAAGAAAAATTACAAATCCTTGAATTAGCAGTCAAAGACTATCAGAATCCTGTGGATACCCCAATTACAGAAGAAGAATTATTGGAAAAAATATGCAATCTCCAACCCAAAAAGGCCTGTGGTGCTGATGGGATCCCTCTTGGAACTATAGGGGGTGCTGTTCCGCATTAGCATATTTGGGTCTCCAAATTAAACTGCCTCGTGCTAAATTCTTGATCGTACAATATGCATATTATTGTTATTATTGGATAGAAAACACTTTCTAGTTTCTATAAGCGTTGGAATTTTGTCTCTGAGTGGTACAGAACAATATCTACAGCACTTTTCATGACAGGGGTCAGATTTCAGAAATTTTTACCCCTGATCTGGAGTCTGTTTTTAAGGCGACAGTGAATGCTATGAAGAAACCGACACTGCCTACGTCTTCCTCTGGGTGTCTGTACGTCATCACGTTTTGAATGGAATCGATTGCACAATCACAGCCATTATAAAAGAACAAAACGTATAGGTACCTCCCTTTCTCGTCGCGCGCCTGAAGCGTGAAGGACATCGGACTTGCCTCATTCCAAATCGTTGTCTAACCAGCAATATTTCTCCGGTCATGTTTTCAGTCGTTATAGTTGTTAAAAACATCATAATGTAGTTAATTTGAACCGTTTTATAGCAATTTATATCCGTTTAGTGCGATTTTGAGGAATTTCTTTGTTGTGCACTCTGAAACTTTGGACACGTTTTGTGGTCCCGTTCGATCGTTAGTGGATATTTCGAAGGACAGAGGACATCTATCGACCAAAAGAAGATTACAACATAGAAAGGATACATTGCCCAAGAATCTGATGGAAGAACAGCTCAAAGTAAGCAATATTTAATATGATAAATCGTTGTTCTGTCGAAATATTTTAAACGCATATTTCGCCATTTTGTTTGTTATCGCGTCACTTGGCGAACCCTGTATTGAAAAGTAAGGATAATTTTAAAAATGTAAGTCAGCGGTTGCATTAAGAACTAATTTGTCTTTCGATTCCTGTCAACCCTGTATTTTTTAGTCAAGTATATGATTAGCTTTCAATTAAACTAGATCACTCTGATAGATGACGTCAGACATATTGAGGCTTGATTTCCTAGTATTTTTATTGTGTAACCACGGTTTTGTATGGCTAAATATGCACCTTTTCGAACAAACTGTATATGTATGTTGTAAAATGATGTTACAGGAGTGTCATCGGAAGAATTCTGAGAAGGTTAGTGAAAAAATTAATATATTTTGGCGGTGATTACGTTATAGCGCTCTTTGGCTGGAATCGATGCTCTGGTAACGTTTTCACATGTGGTATGCTAACTTATCGATTTATTGTGTTTTCGCTGTAAAACGCTTAGAAAATCTGAAATATTGTCTGGAATCACAAGATCTGGGTCTTTCCATTGCTATGCTTTGTCTATTCTTATGAAATGTTTTATGATGAGTAAATTGGTCATACACGTTGCTCTCTATAGTAATTCTAGTCGTGTTGTGATGGTCGGTGCAATTGTAAACTGTGATTTCTACCTGAAATATGCACTTTTTTCTAACAACACCTATCCTATACCATAAATATGTTATCAGACTGTCATCTGATGAGTTTTTTTCTTGGTTTGTGGCTATCAATATCTTAGTTTAGCCGAATTGGTGATAGCACCTGAAGTAGTAAGAAACTGATGGAGTTAGAAAAGGGGTGTATTTTGCTAACGTGTTTAGCTAATAGATTTACATATTTTGTCTTCCCTGTAAAACATTTTAAAAATCTGAAATGGTGGCTTTATTCACAAGATCTGTATCTTTCATCTGGTGTCTTGGACTTGTGATTTAATGATATTTAGATGCTACTATTTACTTGTGAAGCTATGCTAGCTATGCTAATCAGTGTGGGGGGGGTGGGGGGTGCTCCCGGATCCGGGTTTCTGAGGCAGTAGAAGTTAAATGAAATGATCAAATATACAGACCACAAATTCAAATTGGCTATACTCAAACTCTTCAACATTATCCTCACTGCAGGTATTTTCCCCGATATTTGGAACCAGGGACTGATCACACCAATCTATAAAAATGGAGACAAATTTGACCCAAATAATTACAGAGGAATATGCGTTAACAGCAACTTGGGGAAAATTCTCTGCAGTATTATAAATAGCAGACTACATCATTTCCTTGACGAACACAACGTCCTGAGCAGAAGCCAGATTGGATTTCTAAAAAATTATCGTACAACTGACCACATTTACACCCTCCACACTCTAATTGATAAACAAGTTAACCAAAACAAAGGCAAAATCTACTCGTGTTTTGTAGATTTCAAGAAAGCATTTGATTCAATTTGGCACGAAGGTCTTTTTTATAAACTAATAGAAAGTGGGATTGGAGGGAAAACATATGATTTTATTAAATCAATGTACACTAAAAACAAATGTGCGGTTAAAATTGGCAACAAGCAAACAGACTTCTTCTCTCAGGGGCGGGGAGTGAAACAGGGCTGCCCAATAAGTCCAACATTATTTAACATCTACATTAATGAATTGGCAAAAACATTAGAAGAATCGGCAGCACCTGGTATCACCCTACACAACACTGAAATCAAGTGTCTGCTGTACGCAGATGACCTGGTGCTGCTGTCTCCCACTAAAGAGGGGTTACAGCAACACCTAGATCATCTTCACAGGTTCTGTCAGACTTGGGCTCTGACCGTTAACCTAAAAAAAACAAATATAATGATATTCCAAAAAAGGTCCGGAAATAAGGATGACAAATATAAATTCTATTTGGACACAGTTCTATTAGAACACACCAAAAACTACACATATCTAGGACTAAATATCAGCAACACAGGTAGCTTTCACATGGCTGTGAATGAGCTGAGACAAAGCAAGAAGAGCATTCTATGCCATTAAAAGGAACATCAAAATTGAAATTCCAATTAGAATCTGGCTCAAAATTTTTCAATCAGTTATAGAACCAATTGCTCTATATGGCAGTGAGGTATGGGGTCCACTCTCTAATAATGAAT
>NC_092102.1:40588515-40651015 GCF_045679555.1 Salvelinus alpinus | reverse complement strand
TGTGCACTATATAGGGAACATGGTGCCATCTGGTACTACACTTGAGTTTGTGTGAGTCTCTAAGGAAACAGCCAGAGAGAGGAAGAGAGGTGGTGGGTAGTGAAGGTTCTATACAAGACAATGGTCCCTTCAGTCTCTGTCTAGAGAGAGATCCCAGAGAAGAGGAGTCAGCCTGCCTGAGACCCCTCCACCTCCACCTCCACCTGCTCCCTCCACCTCCACCTGCCCACTCCATATCCACCTCCACCTGCCCCCTTCCCCTCCACCTCCACCTGCTCCCTCCACCTCCACCTGCCCACTCCATCTCCACCTCCACCTGCCCCCTTCCCCTCCACCTCCACCTGCCCCCTCCACCTCCACCTGCCCCCTCCACCTCCACCTGCTCCTTGCCCCCTTCAGCTCCACCTCCACCTGCCCCCTCCACCTCTACCTACTCCCTGCCCCCTCCACATCCACCTCCACCTGTACCCTCCACCTGCACCTGCCCCCTCAACCTTCACCTCCACCTGCCCCTTTCAGCACCACCTCCACCTGCCCCCTCCACCTCCACCTGCCCCCTCCACCTCCACCTCCACCTGCCCCCTCCCCCTGCACCTGCCCCCTCAACCTTCACCTCCACCTGCCCCTTTCAGCACCACCTCCACCTGCCCCCTCCACCTCCACCTGCCCCCTCCACCTCCACCTCCACCTGCCCCCTCCCCCTGCACCTGCACCCTCCACCTCCACCTGCCCCCTCCACCTCCACCTGTCCCCTCCACCTCCACCTCCTCCCTGCCACTTCCAGCTCCACCTCCGCCTGCCCCCTCCACCTGCCCCCTCCACCTCCACCTGCCCCCTGCCCCCTCCACCTGCCCCCTTCACCTCCACCTGCCCCCTTCACCTCCACCTAATCCCTTCACCTCCACCTGCTCCCTTCACCTCCACCTGCCCCCTTCACCTCCACCTAATCCCTTCACCTCCACCTGCCCCCTCCACCTACCCCCTGCCCCAGACCTCCCAACCATAACGGGAAATGGGTTCTATAACTGATTCAAGTATTTTTAGCCAGATCCTAATTGGTATGTCAAATTGTATGTTCCTTTTGATGGCATAGAATGCCCTTCTTGCCTTGTCTCTCAGATCGTTCACAGCTTTCTAGAAGTTACATGTGTGTTACCAAGGTATGTATAGTTTTTTGTGTGCTCTAGGGCAAGATGGAATTTGAATTTGTGGTCCTGGCGACTGGACCTTTTTTGGGACACCCTTATTTTGGTTTTACTGAGATTTACTGTCAGGACCCAGGTCTGGCAGGGCCCAGGTCTGTCAGGGCCCAGGTCTGACAGAATCTGTGCAGAAGATCTAGGTGTTGCTGTAGACCCTACTTGGTTGGGGACAGAAGCACCAGATCATCAGCAAACAGTAGACATTTGACTTCAGATTCTAGTAGGGTGAGGCCGGGTGCTGCAGACTGTTCTAGCACCCTCGCTAATTCGTTGATTTATATGTTGAAGAGGGTGGGGCTTAAGCTGCATCCCAGTCTCACCCCCCGGCCATGTGGAAAGAATTGTGTGTGTTTTTTGCAAAAAAATGTGTACATGGATTTTATATTGTCATATGTTTTTCCCCCAACACCACCTTCCATCAATTTGTACAGCAGACCCTCATGCCAAATTGAGTAAAACGTTTTTTGAAATCAACAAAGCATGAGAAGACATTTCCTTTGTTTTGGTTTGGCTCTTTGTCAATTAGGGTGTTCAGGGTGAATACGTGGCCTGTCATACTGTAATTTGGTAAAAAGCCAATTTGACATTTGCTCAGTATATTGTTTTCACTGAGGAACTGTACAAGTCTGCTCTTTATGATAATGCAGAGGATTTTCCCAAATGTTTCTCCACTCTTGTGGATTGGGGTGATCAGTTCAGTTCTAAATATTGGGGAAGATGCTGAGGATGATGTTAAAGAGTTTAACTATAGCCAATTGGAATTTGTGGTCTGTACAGTATATTATATAATTTCATTTAAATATACCATCAACACTAAAGGCCTTTCTGGGTTGGAGAGTTTGTATTTTGTCCTGTAGTTTATTCAATGTAATTGGAGAATCCAGTGGGTTCTGGTAGTTTTATATAGTTTATTAGATTTTTTGTATTTGATCATGTATATGTTTTTGCTGTTTTTCTTTGTTATAGATCCAAACAGATTGGAGAAGTGGTTTAACCACACATCTCCGTTTTGGATAGATCATTATTTGTGTTGTTGTTTGTTTAGCGTTTTCCAATTTTCCCAGAAGTGGTTAGATTCTATGGATTCTTCAATTACATTGAGCTGATTTCTGACATGCTGTTCCTTCTTTTTCTCTAGCGTATTTCTGTATTGTTTTAGTGATTCACCGAAATGAAGGCGTATGCTCAAGTTTTCTGGGAATCAAATTTATTTCATAGGTTGTTGCTTTCTTAATCAAACCATTTGTCATTGTTGTAAAATTTCTAAGGTTTTCTACTTGATTTTTTTTGTATTTGATAGGGGAGCTGAGAGGTAAAATATACTGTTTAGAATTTCTACTGCACCTGCACCTACCCCTTCCACTTCCTCCTGCCCCCTCCATCTCCTCCTGCCCCCTCCACCTGCACATGCCCCCTGCCCCCTCCTCCTGCACCTGCCCCCTGCCCCCTCCACCTGCCCCCTCCATCTCCACCTGCTCCCTGCCTCTTCCAGCACCACCTCCACCTGCCCCCTCCACCTCCAACTGCCCCTTCACCTCCACCTGCCCCCTCTACCTGCCACCTGCCCCCTCCACCTCTACCTGCCCCCTGCCCCCTCCACCTGCCCCCTGCCTCTTCCACCTCCACCTCCACCTGCCCCCTCCTCCTGCACCTGCCCCCTCCACCTTCACCTGACCCCTCCACCTCCACCTGCCCCCTCCAACTCCACCTGCCCCATCCACCTCCACCTGCCCCCTGCCCCCTCCACCTCCACCTGCTCCCTGCCTCTTCCAGCACCACCTCCACCTGCCCCCTCCACCTCCAACTGCCCTTTCACCTCCAACTGCCCCCTCCAACTCCACCTCCACCTGCCCCCTCCACCTCTACCTGCCCCCTCCACCTCTACCTGCCCCTCCACCTCAACCTGCTCCCTGCCCCCTTCACCTCCACCTGCCCCCTTCATCTCCACCTGCCCCCTTCACCTCCACCTGCCCCCTTCACCTCCACCTGCCCCCTTCACCTCCACCTGCCGCCTTCACCTCCAACTGCCCCTACACCTCCAACTGCCCCCTCCAACTCCACCTCCACCTGCCCCCTCCACCTCAACCTGCTCCCTGCCCCTCCACCTCTACCTGCCCCCTACCCCCTCTACCTGCCCCCTCCACCTCGACATGCTCCCTGCCCCCTTCACCTTCACCTCCACCTGCCCCCTCCACCTACTCCTTGCCCCTCCAGCTCCACTTCCACCTGCCCCCTCCACCTCGACCTGCTCCCTGCCCCCTCCATCTCCACCTCCACCTGCCCCCTCCACCTCGACCTGCTCCCTGCCCCCTCCATCTCCACCTCCACCTGCCCACTCCACCTCCACCCTCCATCTCCACCTCCACCTGCCCCCTCCACCTCCACCTGTCCCTTCCACCTGCTCCCTGCCCCCTCCAGCTCCACCTCCACCTGCCCCCTCCACGGCGGCCTTTCTCAATAGCAAGGCTATTCAAGGCTTTATTGGCATGGGAAACATATGTTAACATTGCCAAAGAAGGTGAAGTAGATGATGTACAAAAGTGAAATAAACAATAAAAACAGTAAACATTACACTCACAGAAGTTCCAAAAGAATAAAGCCATTTCAAATGTCATATTATGTCTATATACAGTGTTATATTATATATATTTACAGTGTTATATTATGTATATTTACAGTGCTATATTATGTATATTTACAGTGTTATATTATGTCTATTTACAGTGTTATATTATGTATATTTACAGTGTTATATTATGTATATATACAGTGTTATATTATGTATATTTACAGTGTTATATTATGTCTATATACAGTGTTATATTATGTATATGTACAGTGTTATAATATGTCTATATACAGTGTTATATTATGTCTATATACAGTGTTATATTATGTCTATATACAGTGTTATATTATGTCTATATACAGTGTTATATTATATCTATATACAGTGTTATATTATGTATATGTACAGTGTTATATTATGTCTATATACAGTGTTATATTATGTATATTTACAGTGTTATATTATGTCTATATACAGTGTTATATTATGCATATTTACAGTGTTATATTATGTATATTTATAGTGTTATATTATGTCTATATACAGTGGTATATTATGTATATTTACAGTGTTATATTATGTCTATACACAGTGTTATATTATCTATATTTACAGTGTTATATTAAGTCTATATACAGTGTTATATTATGCCTATACACAGTGTTATATTATGTCTATATACAGTGTTATATTATGTCTATATACAGTGTTATATTATGTATATGTACAGTGTTATATTATGTCTATATACAGTGTTATATTATGTCTATATACAGTGTTATATTATGTCTATATACAGTGTTATATTATGTCTATATACAGTGTTATATTATGTCTATATACAGTGTTATATTATGTCTATATACAGTGTTATATTATGTATATGTACAGTGTTATATTATGTCTATATACAGTGTTATATTATGTATATTTACAGTGTTATATTATGTATATATACAGTGTTATATTATCTATATTTACAGTGTTATATTATGTATATTTACAGTGTTATATTATGTGTATTTACAGTGTTATATTATGTCTATACACAGTGTTATATTATGTCTATATACAGTGTTATATTATGTATATTTACAGTAACGATGTACAAATGGTTAAAGTACAAAAGGGAAACTAAATAAGCAGTCCCTCTCTCTCTCTCTCTCTCTGTCAGTATCTCTCTGTCTCTCTCTGTCTGTATGCTGTCTCTCTCTCTGTCAGTCTCTGTCAGTCTCTCTCTGTATGTATGCTGTCTCTCTCTCTCTCTCTCTCTGTCTGCATAACCACACAGACAGTGCTTGACTTGTCTTTAGCTGTGGTTATCAGCTGCAGGCCCAGCTTTATGAACCTAAAGCTCTATTTGGCCTCTGGCTGCTGGGACGATGATGAGACAAACAATTACTATTGATTCAGCTTAGAGACACAACAACCACGGAACACTGCTCTTTAAAAAGTGTTTGTGTGTGTGTCTGTATGTGTGTGTGCGTGCATGCATGTGTGCGCGTGTGTGTGTGTGTGTGTGAGAGACAGAGAAAGAGAAAGAGTGAGAGAAAATAATACAAAATAAATAGCAAGAGGACAGGTACAATCTGCTGTCTCAGGGCTGTTACAGAATATCCCAGGTACAATCTGCTGTCTCAGGGCTGTTACAGAATATCCCAGGTACAATCTGCTGTCTCAGGGCTGTTACAGATTATCCCAGGTACAATCTGCTGTCTCAGGGCTGTTACAGAATATCCCAGGTACAATCTGCTGTCTCAGGGCTGTTACAGAATATCCCAGGTACAATCTGCTGTCTCAGGGCTGTTACAGAATATCCCAGGTACAATCTGCTGTCTCAGGGCTGTTACAGAATATCCCAGGTACAATCTGCTGTCTCAGGGCTGTTACAGAATATCCCAGGTACAATCTGCTGTCTCAGGGCTGTTACAGAATATCCCAGGTACAATCTGCTGTCTCAGGGCTGTTACAGAATATCCCAGGTACAATCTGCTGTCTCAGGGCTGTTACAGAATATCCCAGGTACAATCTGCTGTCTCAGGGCTGTTACAGAATATCCCAGGTACAATCTGCTGTCTCAGGGCTGTTACAGAATATCCCAGGTACAATCTGCTGTCTCAGGGCTGTTACAGAATATCCCAGGTACAATCTGCTGTCTCAGGGCTGTTACATAATTTCCCAGGTACAATCTGCTGTCTCAGGGCTGTTACAGAACTTCCCAGGTAAAAGAAACATCAACATTGATGCATAATTGATGCAGTCTCTAATTGACTAGTTTAAATTCACAGCGTGTGGGTTTAAATAGTGATAAAAAATGCACTCATCAGCTGGCCTTCAGTAAGGCCAGATAGGATCCCTGACTCTGCACAGTGAAGGTTTCCCCTGTGTCACTAATGCAGTCCCACACACGCGCACACACACGCCCACACGCGCACACACACTCATTCACCACTAATGCAGTCCCTTATCACAGCACGTAATGGTTGATGTCCTATCAACACCCACTCATACAGATGAGAAGAGGGAGACAGTGAAGATATTGAGGGGAGAGAATAGAGGGAGGGAGGGAGGGAGGGAGGGAGGGAGGGAGGGAGGGAGGGAGGGAGGGAGGGAGGGGAAAATAGTTGACAGAGAAGTAGAAAGTGTGTCCATGTTCATGTTTTAATTTAGCATTTAAAAAGACAAACCTCAGGCTATATTGTCGATTGGCTCCTGTGAAAGTAAAAACGTTTGGGAATTTCGAGAAATCTCTCTGCTCCCTCTCCCTCCTTGACAACAAACGTCTCACCTAGAACTCAAATTACACACACACACACACACACACACACACACACACACACACACACACACACACACACACACACACACACACACACACACACACACACACACACACACACACACACACACACACACACACACACACACACACACACACACACACATATATACAGTGGGGAGAACAAGTATTTGATACACTGCCGATTTTGCAGGTTTTCCTACTTACAAAGCATGTAGAGGTCTGTAATTTTTATCATAGGTACACTTCAACTGTGAGAGACGGAATCTAAAACAAAAATCCAGAAAATCACATTGTATGATTTTTAAGTAATTAATTTGCATTTTATTGCATGACATAAGTATTTGATCACCTACCAACCAGTAAGAATTCCGGCTCTCACAGACCTGTTAGTTTTTCTTTAAGAAGCCCTCCTGTTCTCCACTCATTACCTGTATTAACTGCACCTGTTTGAACTCGTTACCTGTATAAAAGACACCTGTCCACACACTCAATCAAACAGACTCCAACATCTCCACAATGGCCAAGACCAGAGAGCTGTGTAAGGACATCAGGGATAAATTGTAGACCTGTACAAGGCTGGGATGGGCTACAGGACAATAGCCAAGCAGCTTGGTGAGAAGGCAACAACTGTTGGCACAATTATTAGAAAATGGAAGAAGTTCAAGATGACGGTCAATCACCCTCGGTCTGGGGCTCCATGCAAGATCTCACCTCGTGGGGCATCAATGATCATGAGGAATGTGAGGGATCAGCCCAGAACTACACGGCAGGACCTGGTCAATGACCTGAAGAGAGCTGGGACCACAGTCTCAAAGAAAACCATTAGTAACACACTACGCCGTCATGGATTAAAATCCTGCAGCGCACGCAAGGTCCCCCTGCTCAAGCCAGCGCATGTCCAGGCCCGTCTGAAGTTTGCCAATGACCATCTGGATGATCCAGAGGAGGAATGGGAGAAGGTCATGTGGTCTGATGAGACAAAAATAGAGCTTTTTGCTCTAAACTCCACTCGCCGTGTTTGGAGGAATAGAAGGATGAGTACAACCCCAAGAACACCATCCCAACCGTGAAGCATGGAGGTGGAAACATCATTCTTTGGGGATGCTTTTCTGCAAAGGGGACAGGACGACTGCACCGTATTGAGGGGAGGATGGATGGGGCCATGTATCGCGAGATCTTGACCAACAACCTCCTTCCCTCAGTAAGAGCATTGAAGATGGGTCGTGGCTGGGTCTTCCAGCATGACAACGACCCGAAACACACAGCCAGGGCAACTAAGGAGTGGCTCCGTAAGAAGCATCTCAAGGTCCTGGAGTGGCCTAGCCAGTCTCCAGACCTGAACCCAATAGAAAATCTTTGGAGGGAGCCGAAAGTCCGTATTGCCCAGCGACAGCCCCGAAACCTGAAGGATCTGGAGAAGGTCTGTATGGAGGAGTGGGCCAAAATCCCTGCTGCAGTGTGTGCAAACCTGGTCAAGAACTACAGGAAACGTATGATCTCTGTAATTGCAAACTAAGGTTTCTGTACCAAATATTCAGTTCTGCTTTTCTGATGTATCAAATACTTATGTCATGCAATAAAATGCAAATTAATTACTTAAAAATCATACAATGTGATTTTCTGGATTTTTGTTTTAGATTCCTTCTCTCACAGTTGAAGTGTACCTATGATAAAAATTACAGACCTCTACATGCTTTGTAAGTAGGAAAACCTGCAAAATTGTCAGTGTATCAAATACTTGTTCTCCCCACTGTATATAGACACACACACACACTCAACAGCCTCGGGGTGAAAGATAAGGTGGCTGTCTTTGATCCAGAGTGTTAACCATGACACAACAGCCTAAAGCGTTGACTTTAAACTCTCCTCTCCTCACCTCTCCTCTCCTCTCCTCACCACTCTTCTCCACTCTCCTTCATTTCCCTCCTCTCCTCTCCTCACTACTCTTCTCCACTCTCCTTCATTTCCCTCCTCTCCTCTCCTCACCACTCTCACCACTCCTCTCCTCTCCTCACCACTCTTCTCCACTCTCCTTCATTTCCCTCCTTTCCTTTCCCACCTTCTCATATGCTCTCTGCCTTGTCTTTCCCCCTCTCCTTATTTCCCTCCTCTCCTCTCTTCTCCCCTCCCCTCCACTCACCGTCTGTCCTGTCCCCCCCTCCACCTCACCTCACCTCACCTCACCTCACCTCTCCTGTTCCCCCCCCCCCACCTCACCCTTCTTCTCTCCTCCTCCCTCCTCCCTCCTCCACTCGTCACGGTGTGTGTATCTGGGACCTGTGATTCCCTGGGTGTGAAAATGGGAGCAGTAAATAGCCCAGGGGACATGTACAAATGTAAATAACTATGGTAAACAGCTCAGAGCCATGGACTGGTCTGGGTTTCTGTGAAAACTGAAACATTTGGAAGTTTAGGAAAAGTGAGAAACACATACTTCCTGTGTCAACACAATAACTGTTTACCTCAGCTCTGCTAGTGAAGCCTTCCAAAAGCAGGTAGGCATGAATCACATTGTAAAAACATTTCAGCATCCTATACCATTACACCCATGATATCAAATAACATGTAGTTGTGTTCCCAATGCTTTCTCTGGTGTATTTGTTAAAGTCTTCTGACGTTCTAGAAGCTCATCTATAATGGAATGAGACAAGCTTTCATGTTAATCATAGCTGAGCTATTTTCCGCTCTGCAAATCATTCTGCAACATGAATTTTCAACATGGCGATCATATTATGCAGATCTGAATAATGTCATGGTCATGGTATAAAACAACACCATATATAGCACATCATCCTACACTGTAATGCAACTGCTCTCCCTTCTTTATTATCTTCTAAAAGAAAATGGTATTGCATATTTTAAAAGTGAAATTAAAAGGATTTAAAACACAGAATGAAATGGGCAAAAGGAGGGAAGAGAGGGTAAGGTTACAAAAATTCGGGGAACTTTCAATAAATTCCTTGGTCTTCCAGAGATCCTGGTTCGAGGATTCCTGATTTCCTGCTTATTCCCTCCTCATTCCGGGAATCCTCTAACCGGGATTTCGGGAAAACCAGGGAATTTATTGAACCCTAGGAAAGGAAGAGAGGAAGAGACGCTCCGCTAAAGAATCCTTTCGCCTGTCGAGAGTCACCTAGTGGGTGAGATAGATTAGTTGGAAGGAGGTGTGTGTGTGTGTGTGTGTGTGTGTGTGTGTGTGTGTGTGTGTGTGTGTGTGTGTGTGTGTGTGTGTGTGTGTGTGTGTGTGTGTGTGTGTGTGTGTGTGTGTGTGTGTGTGTGTGTGTGTGTGTGTGTGTGTGTGTGTGTGTGTGTGTGTGTGTGTGTGTGTATTCCTGCAGACAAGCAAGGCCATTCGCTGAATGAATGGTTTAAACATTCCCATCTCCACATCATCAACAATACACACCACACGGGCTGGAGGGGGAATAGAACAGGTAAGCTGTAGAAATACAGCTATTTTCCTGAACAGAGAAGGGCTCTATGGTCACCAAGTCAATCCTTCCTAAATCTACTTATATATAATACACTATACAGACAGACTTTACGGTATGTTGCCCAGTAAAAAAAAAAAAATCAAGCAATGTTTTTTAGAACCCAATTCAAACAGTCCCATTTTTTATGACATTCTTGCCGGGATAAGCCTTTTATATCTCCCATGCACATGCCGGCAAGGTTAGGAGTAGGAGTAGACGTGGGCGATGTGGATGGATGTCTATGTTAATAAATCCATTGAATGTACACCATCACAATGTAATCCATTATTAATTCATTTTAGGTAGGTTCTAAAAGAACTTTTATGACTAATACAATGAAGGGTATATTATGTTGCTGGTCTGTGCAGCCTATATTCTAAATGGCTATGCCATGCACATGAAATCAATAGTGATTTTGTTCATTAACAGACGAGACACACCAGGCTACCCTGATCACAATCAACACACATATACAGCATTTTAGAATAGGCTAAGAATATCATTATATATTATAAATATAACAGTAAAAAATACAGTGAATAGTTTTACCACACATCATGAGTGACGGCAACGTTTGGAACAGCTGTCATATAATCAAAATGGATATTTTGAAAACGAGCCCAAGGTAAGCCCATGTTTTGTTCATCCAAGTTTCATCTCTTTCCTATCCTCGCTCCGCTTTGTTAGGGAGCAGACATAGGGTCTTACATTCAGAGTATCTTCATCCTGACACCAACTGAAAATAATAGCAATCTACATGTTCAAAAACATGTGAGTCTCATGTTCATATTTCACAAGCTTCACGGGGCATTTGGAATTGCCTATACGCAATCTAACAAAATAATAGACCTAAAATTGATTTAGGCTACATTATTGCATACTAAATGTTTCTGATCAGCGATAGATTAACTATTGTATATCGCCTCCACTTATTTGCCCAGCCACAGTTCACCAAATATACAGACAGAGATTAAATGAAACAAAATCACATTGATTGATTAAGACAAGCCACATGCTTTTGTCCGGAGGTACTGCAGGCCTAGGTTACTAAGCGACTGCAAGTGAAGAGCCAAAAAATTAACTTGTTAAGATACATAACACGCTGTCACAATGTTCTGATCATTGATAATCAGTGAGTCGACTAGACAAGATGATCATGAACTGCACTCACCTCAATTTAGCTAACAATTCCACAGTCTAATTGTAGCCTAATCAATATCCAAACAGAGATTCATTGAAAATAAAAATCTGATATCGATTGATTGAGTCCCCAGGATTGTCTTAAACGGTGCGGAAATAGTTGACCACACCCGGGGAAGCTATTGCTTTAAATGCATTATAACAATTGGATGGCTTTGGGAGTTTCAGTAAGAAACAATTTGAAGCCTTCAATGCATTAGCCTACATTATCCCAATATTTTCGTCATTCATTGATATTTATTCCCACAGTAAATCTTTATGGATCCATCCTGTCAGGGGTGCAACTTTGATTTTAGAAGTGGGGGGGGGGGGCATAATTATTTGTTATTAGAATTATTTGTATCAAGACGGATTGTCACGAACCGGCTCAAAGCCCGTAACAAAAGGGAGACAACGTGGAGATAAGGAATAACAAAACATATATTTATTAAATAAAGTAACTAAGTACAATATACAATGGTGTGTGTAATCAGTAATCAGTAGTGTAAGTGAGTGTTTAGCATGCATGAATGCGATAATGCAGGGTGTTGAAAGGTGCCAAAGCAAACAACCAAAAACCACCAAGATACACAACAAAATCTATCAAGGTGTCTGCTTGGAGAGAGTCTCTTCCATGAATGGGGAAGTGGTGTATTTATCCTATGACACAGCGGGCCCAGGTGTTTCCCATGTAGCTGACGACCCTCCCAACTCCGCCCACCGGCATCCTAATAAGGAAACAAGAACAAAGAGAGAATACGGCAGACAGAGTGGGAGGGTCGTCACACGGATAAACACTCCAAACAGTCTACCCGACCGCATGGAGGCCTCCGCATGGTCCTAAAGCACACCGTTACCGTCTTTTGTATCACATTCCAATTAGAAAATTGGGGGGACAAAAATGCAATTTCAGAATGTGGTTGGGAGGGACATGTCCCCCCCCCGTCCCAGTGAAAGTTGCGCCCCTGCATCCAGTTGTGGCTGAGAAATACAGTGCATGTGGTGGACTATGCGATGAGATGGGTGAAGTGACATGCTTCGCAAAGTTTAGAACTGCCAGGAGGATAGTAGTAACAGGCGCTGCCTAGCAACCATCAACAGCTTAAGAGCATAGTGCGTGCCAATGCCGCCTTAGCATTACGGCTACATTTCATACTAAGCCGGAGGAAGAACGTTACACAGCAATCATGACTAGATCGGTTTCGACGGGGAAAAAAGTAGAGTCTTTGTCACCGGCAATACCCTTCATTGGCGGGATACTAAAGGTAGCAAAATAAATGCCTTGATTTGAAAGGTGTAATATATGTCATCCATCCCTCCATCCATCCCTCCATCCATCCCTCCATTCATCCCTCCATCCATCCCTCCATCCATCCCTCCATCCATCCCTCCATCCATCCCTCCATCCATCCCTCCATCCATCCCTCCATCCCTCTATTCCTCCCCTATTTCCACCATTCTCATACCCCAACACCGATCATGGGAGAATCTCAATTGCATACTCCTCGCGTCCTCTCTCCTCACTCCTTCTCAAAACCCATTGGAGGAGAAGTTCATACAGGAGGGAACTCTGGCTTTCTCATGTAATGGGTTTTGAGAAGGAGGCGAGAAGAGAGGAGAAAGGATGCGAGGAGTGAACAATTCAGATTCTCCCCACGAAAATGTAATTTGGCCTTGCTGAGTGGGGCTTTTGATTGGCTATCATAAGTCAGAGAGGGCAGTGATTGGCTATCATAAGTCAGGGAGAACAGTGATTGGCTATCAGAAGCCAGGGAGAGAGGGGGAATTATCTAAACTGGCAGGAAGACAGGGAGAACACAGCAGAGGGTGAGGGGATTGCCTCTCAAAACACCCCTGCCAAACATTCACACAGTAGAACAACAGAATGTGAAAAACGGAAGGAAGCTACTGTTCGATGACTACGACTCAGACTCCATTTCAGTCCCACTCGATTGGTCCCAGTTCTGTCACACGAGTCTGTGATTGGGTAATTACCACATATTCAACTCGAGGGAGAGATTTGATTGGCTGCAGAGGGCAGGAGGGGTGGAGCATGGCCATTTGCATGAACACTGACTGAGGGAGAAAATCAGAATGGGAGCAGATTACCCCACTGGTTCCACATGGGAGAGGGAGAGCTCTGGATAGGCAAGATAAGGACATTTATATCAAACTGCTGCCAGCCAAATATGTATCCAATAACCAAAAAGCACAAACAATTTATAATAAATCCAAATAGCAATGGAAGAGGCTTCACCCTACAGCGGGTATGGGAAGGGGTATTTTTAGCATGGCTGGTGATAATTACTATCTATTCAGTGTGTTCAGCAGGAGAGCCAGATCTGAAATGCCACTTTCAGTGCTACGCACGTACACACACACACAGTTACATTACACACACACACAGGCACGCACACACACACACAGTTACATTACACACACACACAGGCACGCACACACACACACAAGTTCTGATCTCTACCGAGTAGGGAACCCAACCGTTTAATTACACATTCAGAAAGTTCAATACGCAATTAGAGACAATCACACTGTCCTAGCTCTGCTTGCAACAAGATCTCATAGTTTCCCTTCCAAACCGACGTATTATGGATGAACGTCTATTTTCTACGCGTTAATTCTGCATAGTTACAGGGATAATTCCATATGGTTACAGGGTTAATTCCACATGGGTACAGCGTTAAAACAGAAACAACTCAAAGGTTAAGAGTCTAGGGTTTAATTACTAGTGGTTAAGGGTAGGGCTATGGTTAGGGGAAGGCTTAAAACAAAATAATAAAAAACGATGCCCTATTACCATCAAGTATCTTCGAGTATTCTCATGGCTTGCTAGAGCATTGTGAACTGCTGTGGTACAGTGGTCTAAGCAGCACCCTCCGGCTGTGAACACTGAGGAAGGTATATATCCACGTTCACAGCACCTTTTCAAACGTCCGAAAACAAAGTATTTTTCTAGTGATCAGCCTCATACTCAAAAGCACTGACAAACAACCTTCTGATTTAACAGCACAATATGCACACACACACACACGCACGCACGCACGCACGCACACATACACACACACAGCACAATATGCACACACACACACACACACACACACACACACACACACACACACACACACACACACACACACACACACACACACACACACACACACACACACACACACACACACACACACACACACACACACACACACACACACACACACAAGATCAAAACCCTGAGTTTTGGACAACAAACTGGTTGATACATTCATCCACTATGGAATCCGACTGTATTGAGCGTATCTGATCCCAGATAGTCCCAATCTCAGGGGACCAGGTGATAATGATATGGGGACTACATTACATGACTTGTCATTATCTCTGCTTAGACACACACATTACCCCCCCTCCATCATCTCCATTACCTCTGAACAGCCAGCACGCAATTACACATTACTGGGCTGTCACCATGGCAACAGCGAACACATAGCTACCTACAGTACCTACCTACCTACCTACCTGTGTTGAATGGCTTGAATATCAAAATGGCTGATGGGAATCCACAGGTAAAATGGAATCATCACTGGCAAAATTGACATCAAGTTTCAAGAAATTATCTGATGTCAATGTAGGCTACCTGTAATTCTTTAGTAGTGACAAGGGCTGGGTCGTTCTTTAATAGTGACCAGAGCTGGGTCGTTCTTTAGTAGTGACCAGAGCTGGGTTGTTCTTTAATAGTGACCAGAGCTGGGTTGTTCTTTAGTAGTGACCAGAGCTGGGTCGTTCTTTAGTAGTGACCAGAGCTGGGTCGTTCTTTAATAGTGACCAGAGCTGGGTCGTTCTTTAATAGTGACCAGAGCTGGGTCGTTCTTTAATAGTGACCAGAGCTGGGTCGTTCTTTAGTAGTGACCAGAGCTGGGTCGTTCTTTAATAGTGACCAGAGCTGGGTCGTTCTTTAATAGTGACCAGAGCTGGGTCGTTCTTTAGTAAGGACCAGAGCTGGGTCGTTCTTTAATAGTGACCAGAGCTGGGTCGTTCTTTAATAGTGACCAGAGCTGGGTCGTTCTTTAATAGTGACCAGAGCTGGGTCGTTCTTTAATAGTGACCAGAGCTGGGTTGTTCTTTAGTAGTGACCAGAGCTGGGTCGTTCTTTAATAGTGACCAGAGCTGGGTCGTTCTTTAATAGTGACCAGAGCTGGGTTGTTCTTTAGTAGTGACAAGAGCTGGGTCGTTCTTTAGTAGTGACCAGAGCTGGGTCGTTCTTTAGTTGTGACCAGAGCTGGGTCGTTCTTTAGTTGTGACAAGAGCTGGGTCGATCTTTAGTAGTGACAAGAGCTGGGTCGTTCTTTAATAGTGACCAGAGCTGGGTCGTTCTTTAGTAGTGACCAGAGCTGGGTCGTTCTTTAGTAGTGACCAGAGCTGGGTCGTTCTTTAGTTGTGACCAGAGCTGGGTCGTTCTTTAGTTGTGACCAGAGCTGGGTCGTTCTTTAGTAGTGACAAGAGCTGGGTCGTTCTTTAATAGTGACAAGAGCTGGGTCGTTCTTTAGTTGTGACAAGAGCTGGGTCGATCTTTAGTAGTGACAAGAGCTGGGTCGTTCTTTAGTAGTGACCAGAGCTGGGTCGTTCTTTAGTTGTGACCAGAGCTGGGTCGTTCTTTAGTAGTGACAAGAGCTGGGTCGATCTTTAGTAGTGTCAAGAGCTGGGTCGTTCTTTAGTAGTGACCAGAGCTGGGTCGAGCTTTAGTAGTGACAAGAGCTGGGTCGTTCTTTAGTAGTGACCAGAGCTGGGTCGTTCTTTAGTAGTGACAAGAGCTGGGTCGTTCTTTAGTAGTGACCAGAGCTGGGTCGTTCTTTAGTAGTGACAAGAGCTGGGTCGTTCTTTAGTAGTGACCAGAGCTGGGTCGTTCTTTAGTAGTGTCCAGAGCTGGGTCGTTCTTTAGTAGTGACCAGAGCTGGGTCGTTCTTAAGTAGTGACAAGAGCTGGGTCGTTCTTTAGTAGTGACCAGAGCTGGGTCGTTCTTTAGTAGTGACCAGAGCTGGGTCGTTCTTTAGTAGTGACCAGATCTGGGTCATTCTTTAGTAGTGACAAGAGCTGGGTCGTTCTTTAGTAGTGACCAGAGCTGGGTCGTGTTAAGGCACAAAACTGAAGAAAACGGTAGATGAACGCAGATTCAGATTGTGTAATACTGTGGTCACATGTACAGGGTTGCAGGTGTGATTGCAGGGTACAGTGAACATATTATCATAGAAATAGCACTATATAATAACAACAGGAGCAGTGATGAATATATACATGTCCACTGGGGTGGAGGCAGAGTGAAGACTATTGAGGGGCTGGGGGGGATGACCATAGGGGAGGGGGGGATGACCATAGGGGAGGGGGGGATGACCATAGGGGAGGGGGGGGATGACCATAGGGGAGGGGGGGGATGACCATAGTGGAGGGGGGGATGACCATAGGGGAGGGGGGGGATGACCATAGGGGAGGGGGGGATGACCATAGGGGAGGGGGGGGGGGGGGGGTGACCATAGGGGAGGGGGGGGGGGGGGGTGACCATAGGGGAGGGGGGGGGGGGGGGTGACCATAGGGGAGGGGGGGGGGGGGTGACCATAGGGGAGGGGGGGGATGACCATAGGGGGAGCAGCAGAATGACCATTGAGGGGGTGGGGGGATGACCATAGGGGGGGTGGGGGATGACCATAGGGGGGGTGGGGGATGACCATAGGGGGAGCAGCAGAATGACCATTGAGGGGGTGGGGGGGGGGTGACCATAGGGGGTGGGGGGAATGACCATAGGGGGGGTGGGGGGGATGACCATAGGGGGAGCAGCAGAATGACCATTGAGGGGGTGGGGGGGGGTGACCATAGGGGGTGGGGGGAATGACCATAGGGGGGGTGGGGGGATGACCATAGGGGGGTGGGGGGAATGACCATAGGGGGGGTTGGGGGGATGACCATAGGGGGGGATGACCATAGGGGGGGTGGGGGGATGACCATAGTGGGGGTGGGGGGATGACCATAGGGGGAGCAGCAGAATGACCACTGAGGGGGTGGGGGGGATGACCATAGGGGGGGTGGGGGGGATGACGAGAGGGGGAGCAGCAGAATGACCATTGAGGGGGTGGGGGGGATGACCATGGGGGGGTGGGGGGAATGACCAGAGGGGGAGAAGCAGAATGACCATTGAGGGGGTGGGGGAGATGACCACAGGGGGAGCAGCAGAATGACCATTGAGGGGGTGGGGGGTGTGACCACAGGGGGAGCAGCAGAATGACCATTGAGGGGGTGGGGGGTATGACCACAGGGGGGTGGGGGGGATGACCACAGGGGGAGCAGTAGAATGACCATTGAGGGGGTGGGGGGTATGACCCCAGGGCGTGGGGGGGATGACCACAGGGGGAGCAGCAGAAAGACCATTGAGTGAAATAAAAACAAAAAGTAATAATATGCATATTAACAACTGCAACACGTTGGGGTGGGGGCAGAGTAAAAACTGTTGGGGGGTGGAATGTCCATAGATGGAGTAGAAGGGGGGGAGCAGCAGGGTAAATAATGTCCATAGGGGAAGTAGCAGGTAAGGTAAGTGAGAGTTAAAGGTGTGTGGGAATGTCCATGGGGGAAGTAGCAGGTAAGGTAAGTGAAAGTTGAGGGCGTGTGGGAGGGGTGTCAATGGGGGGAGTAGTTGACCATGTCCAATAAGAGCACACGTTTCAATTTTTCCATTTCAAAACATTACTTAGACATCATTGAAACTGTAATGTGAAATGGAGCATGTACTTATTTTATTTACCTAGGCAAGTCAGTTAAGAACAAATTCTTATTTTGAATAACGGCCTAGGAACAGTTCAGGAGCAGAACGACAGATTCTTACCTTGTCAGATCGGGGATTCGACCTTGCAACCTTTCAGTTACAAGTCCAACGCTCTAACCACTAGGCTACCTGCCGCCCCGGTAGGCATATAAGAACTTTTTTTACTGTTTCCAACGGGTACTGAGAGAGGGAGTGCCATACTATCAAACCTTTAGCCCTGTCAATAAACTGAAACAACAGTCCTCACTTTGCTGAGCTAATCTCTGCCAAATAATTACACCCATAAACTACTGCTGCTGCCCTCGACACTAACAGCCTGAGACCCATCACACTCACTGATACAGACACCGAGAGGACTAAACAAACATTAGTGATTGCTACTGCGATGACTCTCACCAAACAGACAAAAGGAACCTTATTGATGAAATCAATTTGGAATTCTCACACAGTTTACAACATGTACAGTCCATTCAGGAATTATTCAGACCACTTGACTTTTTCCACATTTTGTTACCTTACAGTCATAATCGAAAAAAAATTCCTCATCAATCTACACACAATACCTCCATAATGACAAAGCAAAAACAGATTTTTATTTAAAAATAAACTGAAATATGTGCCAAAGGTGCCAATTGGGATCTTCTTGAGTATGACGCTACAAGCTTGGCACACCTGTATTTGGGGAGTTTCTTCCATTCTTCTCTGCAGATCCTTTCAAGCTATGTCAGGTTGGATGTGGACAGTCGCTGAAAAGCTATTTTCAGGTCTCTCCAGAGATGTTCGTTTGGGTTCAAGACTGGGCTCTAGCTGGGTGACTCAAGGACATTCAGAGACTTGTCCCGAAGCCACTACTGCGTCGTCTTGGCTGTGTGCTTAGGGTCTTTGTCCTGTTGGAAGTTGAATCTTTGCCCCAGTCTGAGGTCCTGAGCGCTCTGGAGCAGGTTTTCATCAAGGACCTCTTTACTTTGCTCCGTTCATATTTCCCTCTATCCTGACTAGTCTCCCAGTCCCTGCCGCTGAAAAACATCCACACAGCATGATGCTGCCACCACCATGTTTCACCGTAGGGATGGTGCAAGGTTTCCTCCAGACGTGACTCTTAGCATTCAGGCCAAAGAGTTCAATCTTGGTTTCATCAGACCAGAGAATCTTGTTTCTCATGGTCTGAGAGTCCTTTAGGTGCCGTTTTGGCAAACTCCATGCGGGCTGTCATGTGCATTTTACAGAGGAATGGCTTCTGTCTGGCCACTATACCATAAAGGACTGATTGGTGGAGTGCTGCCGAGATGGTTGTCCTTCTAGAAGGTCCTCCCATCTCCTCAGAGGAACTCTGGAGCATCATCGGGTTCATGGTCACCTCCCTGACCAAGGCCCTTCTCCCCCCACTGCACAGTTTGACCAGGCGGCCAGCTCTGGGAAGATTCTTGGTGGTTCCAAACGTCTTCCATTTAAGAATGATGGAGGCCACTGTGTTCTTGGTGATCTTCAATGCTGCAGAAATTTTTTGGAACCCTTCCCCAAATCTGTGCCTCGACACAATCCTGTCTTGTAGCTCTACGGACAATTCCTTCGACCTCATGGCTTGATTTTTGCTCTGACATGCACTGTCAACTGTGGGACCTTATATAGACAGGTGTGTCTTTCCAAATCATGTCCAATCAATTGAATTTACCACAGGTGGACTCCAAGGATGATCAATGGAAATGCACTTGAGCTCAATTTCAAGTCTCATAGCAAAGGGTCTGAATCCTTATGTAAATAAGGTATTTCAGTTTTTATTTGTAATACATTTGTAAAGAAAAAAAAAATCTAAAAACCTGTTTTTGCTTTGTCATTATTGGGTATTGATGAGGAAAACAATGATTTTAATACATTTTAGAATAAGGCTGGTACGTAACAAAATGTGGAACAACAATCAACATATTTTTTAAAAAGTCCAATCAAAAATAGTAGTTTTTTATTATGTAGTTAGATAAAGGTAGTATGCAAAGTAATAACCTGATACATACACAATATGATAGACAAACACTGATACAGACACTGAGAGGACTAACGAAACATTACTGATACAGACACTGAGAGGACTAACGAAACATTAATGATACAGACACTGAGAGGACTAACCAAACATTACCGATACAGACACTGAGAGGACTAACCAAACATTACCGATACAGACACTGAGAGGACTAACCAAACATTACTGATACAGACACTGAGAGAACTAACCAAACATTAATGATACAGACACTGAGAGGACTAACCAAACATTACCGATACAGACACTGAGAGGACTAACCAAACATTACTGATACAGACACTGAGAGAACTAACCAAACATTAATGATACAGACACTGAGAGGACTAACCAAACAATAATTATACAGACACTGAGAGGACTAACCAAACATTACTGATACAGACACTGAGAGGACTAACCAAACATTACTGATACAGACACTGAGAGGACTAACCAAACATTAATGATACAGACACTGAGAGGACTAACCAAACATCAATGATACAGACACTGAGAGGACTAACCAAACATTAATGATACAGACACTGATAGGACTAACCAAACATTAATGATACAGACACCGAGAGGACTAACCAAACATTACTGATACAGACACTGAGAGGACTAACCAAACATTAATGATACAGACACTGAGAGGACTAACCAAACATTAATGATACAGACACTGAGAGGACTAACCAAACATTAATGATACAGACACTGAGAGGACTAACCAAACAGATAAATGAAATAATCTAATGGACAACATCAACAAAGCCCTTAAATGCCAAATTGTTTTGCTTCTGTAAAATGAGGGGGAACCTGCTGACACAGGTGAGACGGGAGCAATACCAGGGTCAGTGTTAAGAGACCAGGGTCAGTATTAAGAGACCAGGGTCAGTGTTAAGAGACCAGGGTCAGTGTTAAGAGACCAGGGTCAGTATTAAGAGACCAGGGTCAGTGTTAAGAGACCAGGGTCAGTGTTAAGAGACCAGGGTCAGTGTTAAGAGACCAGGGTCAGTGTTAAGAGACCAGGGTCAGTGTTAAGAGACCAGGGTCAGTGTTAAGAGACCAGTGTCAGTGTTAAGAGACCAGGGTCAGTGTTAAGAGACCAGGGTCAGTGTTAAGAGACCAGGGTCAGTGTTAAGAGACCAGGGTCAGTATTAAGAGACCAGGGTCAGTATTAAGAGACCAGGGTCAGTGTTAAGAGACCAGGGTCAGTGTTAAGAGACCAGGGTCAGTGTTAAGAGACCAGGGTCAGTATTAAGAGACCAGGGTCAGTGTTAAGAGACCAGGGTCAGTATTAAGAGACCAGGGTCAGTGTTAAGAGACCAGGGTCAGTGTTAAGAGACCAGGGTCAGTGTTAAGAGACCAGGGTCAGTGTTAAGAGACCAGGGTCAGTGTTAAGAGACCAGTTCTCTTAACCAGTTCTCTTGATTCCAATATAGGAGATGAATTGAAGAGTTTAATTCCTAAAAACTACAGTAACAGTACTATTTATGTACAGTATATATCCATTTTCAGAAATACTCAGAAATATTGGTAAATTAGCTTTTATTGTTTAAAGAATTTCTGTAAGAGATTGGTGTTTTTTCACAATCTAATCATGGCATGGGGATGTTCAATGACACATGTATTTGTTTAAAATCAATCACTTTTGTTTTTGCAAAATGCTATATATTGGCCTCACTCTCAGAGAAATTAATAGTACTGTTAGGTTTTACAGTTAAATGTAACAACTAACTACATGTTTAATAAAGAACTGTACAAATCACACATTTAAACACATTTTTGTAATAATAATTGAATACAGTGATATGAGATCTGTATGTAAATCATTTGATCTTTTGGCACATGCTCGTATCCAGAGTGACTTACAGTAAGTGCATTAAAACAGCTAGGTGAATTAACCACATATCACAGTCAAATATACAGGATACGAACATTCCATTCCTGCTAAACAATGAATATATAGCGTTTTACAAAAATGAAAACATTTCCATACATAACTATAATCTATGATAAAAAAAAATCTGAGAACAATAATATTTTACACACGTGAAGGCACCAATAAGCAATCATTTCTGATTAAAAAACACAAATGTGAAAAATGTGTGCATATTGCGTAAAAAATCCCCGCAAAAACGGGAAACTATTGGTAATCCTTCAATTGGAAATTCAATTCACCTCGCCCTTCAATCCAATCCAATCGACACACACACACACACACAAGCACACATTCGTACACTTGCACACATGCTAAAGTTGCTCTCTCTCTGCTAAAGCCGCTGAAATGGATTTGAAGCATAACTGAGGCTGAGAAAAAGCTGTGTTGGACTGAGTTTGCAGATATGTCTGAGTCTATTTCTGCGTGTGTGTGTGTGTGTGTGTGTGTGTGTGTGTGTGTGTGTGTGTGTGTGTGTGTGTGTGTGTGTGTGTGTGTGTGTGTGTGTGTGTGTGTGTGTGTGTGTGTGTGTGTGTGTGTGTGTGTGTGTGTGTGTGTGTGTGTGTGTGTGTGTGTGTGTGTGTGTGTGTGTGTGTGTGTGTGTGTGTGTGTGTGTGTGTGTGAGTGCATTATATCTACGAGAGGTTTAATTTGAAAGTGGCAAGACACAAGGCCAGATTATGGGTCTTTCTGGGCTTGCACCCTGAGGTGTATTTTTAGAAGGGAAAAGAGGGTTAGCCAGTGAAGTGAAACGGACATGAATGAAATTGCTAATGCTTTTCCCTCTCTTCCTGCCCCTCCTGCATTTAAACTAAGCTATCTAGCTGTGGCTATGTGGTGACTGTCATCTTCTGGGCCATTTAATTGTGGATCTTCAAAACACTCTCTTATATGATAACAATTTATGTGGTACAACATTATTTCAATCACATACAGTAGAACACAATTCCTCTGGTCGTCATATTCATGTTAGTAACCCCAACATGTTGAACCGTAGATCACCTGTGCAGCACAGGACCGTGTTAGCCCACGAAGCTAAAGCACTAGCTCTGGGAGCTAGCATACGTTTTACTGTCACATACCTGTAGGTCTGGGTCATCTTCATGCTGCAGGTGGGCCTCCTCTGCTGCCTCCACCAGACGCTGTAGGGAGATATATATATATATAGAGAGAGAGAGAGAGAGAGAGAGAGAGAGAGAGAGAGAGAGAGAGAGAGAGAGAGAGAGAGAGAGAGAGAGAGAGAGAGAGAGAGAGAGAGAGAGAGAGAGAGAGAGAGAGAGAGAGAGAGAGAGAGAGAGAGAGAGAGAGAGAGAGAATAGTTATAGTAGTTTACACCAATCCACACTACTGTTCATGAGGATCATATAAATTAAGTGGATCTGTTGCCTAGTGCTTATAACAACATCTGTCACCATGGTAACACACTTGATAACACTCAATGATAACACACACACTCAATCACACACACACACTTGGCCACTATGTAGATTGAAGCTATTTCATTCAGCAACAGAAGTAATGACACCCTAAGGGTTTCTGGACGCTCCAAACAAAAACTCCATCACACACACACACACACACACACACACACACACACACGCACACACGCACGCACACACGCGCACATACGCACATACGCACGCGCACGCGCGCACACTCTGACTCCATCCCCACCGCCTCGCTGGCATGCCGTCTGCTGCGTACACCTACAGGGCATTGTGGGATTGTGGGTATCTGATTCTAGCCGTCTTTATTTGTCTCTTTTCCTAAGAGTGGGTACTCTGCCTACTTCTACGTGCATGTATGCTTGTTTTCGCCTGTGTGTTTGCATATTAGCGTGTGTGTTGAGCATTTCGTATTATTCTGTATGTAAAGCCTAGACATTTAGTATGCTATGTTACATCTCGTATGGTATGTATTCATTTGTGGATGTCCACCACCCATTTCGTATAATATGATACAAATTACATTTCGTATGATATGTTACGAATTTGTAAAATGTACAATATGTTACGAATTTGCAAAACATACAATAGGTTACGAATTTCCAAAAACGTATGATATTATATGAATTCTAGCTAGGATAGGATTTAGGGTTAGGGTTAAGGGTAGGGTTAAGTTTAGGAGTTAGGTTAAAGGGTTAAGGTTAAGGTTAGGGTTAGAAGAAGGGTTTGATAAAAGGGTTAAGGTTAGGGTTAGGGGAGGGTTAGATAAAACGGTTAAGGTTAAGGGAAGGGTTGGCTAATATGATAAGTAGTTGCAAAGTAGCAAAACAATGAGTAAGTAGTTGAAAAGTTGCTAATTAGCTAAAGTTGAACATGATGAGATTCGAACTGACAACCTTCAGGTTGCAAGACGTTTGCTTTATATGCCTGAACAACCACCTTACTTTGACGTTTGCTTTAAGTAACCATCTGTCTTATGTAACCATACCAAACGTAACACCAACATACTAATTTGTCTCCCGGATTTACGTTTACTATTTCATGTCCAGTCTATGAGACCAGGCTGCCTAACAAGGTATCATGGTTTCACTTCAGTATTCAGATTTTGCCAGGGGTTAGATTTATGCAGGGATAAATGGTTAAGTTTAGGCATGAATTCTGGCAAGGAGAAAGGTTTGGGATAGGGTTAAAACAGAGGACTGCCTAGCTCTGGGATTGAACCTGCAATCCTCTGAGCAGGAGTGTGTGTTCTCAGCCCTTCCTCTATCACCATCCACAATGCACTAGCAAGCTGTGCTACCTGCAGACTCACCTTTAGTCTGCAAGTAAATGCCACAGTATGCCAGCCCTGCCTCCCACAGGCAACCTGTCACTGAGCATCACAACACACACACATAAACACACAGACACAATGGCAGTGATATGAGCATGGAACAACATCTTATGGTGAATGATTCCCCTCTCACCCAGCTGGGTCTGGTCTGGTGAGGGACTCTTCGATTCACTCCACCTCACATTACCATTCTAATGGCTTTTCAGGAAGCCACCACAATTTACTGCCTTATTTGAAGGGTGTGTGTGTGTGT
This sequence comes from Salvelinus alpinus, assembly GCF_045679555.1. Classification (NCBI taxonomy): domain Eukaryota; kingdom Metazoa; phylum Chordata; class Actinopteri; order Salmoniformes; family Salmonidae; genus Salvelinus; species Salvelinus alpinus. Next base: position 40,625,973 of record NC_092102.1, on the reverse strand, counting down.
GTGTGTGTGTGTGTGTGTGTGTGTGTGTGTGTGTGTGTGTGTGTGTGTGTGTGTGTGTGTGTGTGTGTGTGTGTGTGTGTGTGTGTGTGTGTGTGTGTGTGTGTGTGTGTGTGTGTGTGTGTGTGTGTGTGTGTGTGTGTGTGTGTGTGTGCATGCTCACATGCCTGTCTGCCAGTGTCTGTCTCTCTGTCTGTCTGCAGGTCTCTCCGTCCGTCTACCTACCCTTTTGATGGTGAGTAATAACGTGATCTTTACACCTGTCTGTGTGTCTAGCTGGTCAGCTTCAGAAGTCACCAGAAAGCCAGAGACGGACAGACTGACGGACAGATAAAGTGATAAATGAACACTGTGTGTCTTTTTACTGTGACTGAAGCCATAGAGCCTCTGGTGCCTGATACGCGTGGATATCCAGACCTGTGCGTGCTACAGGAACAAACAGATAAGGAGGAGAGGAATAAAAGAAGCATGAGAGAGGAATGGATGAGTAACATTCTCTAAAGGTCTGACCGGTTAGCCTGGTACTCAGAGGGAAATGTCAGAGTCAGACGCTGCCTGTGAAACTGCTGTGTGTGTGTGTGTGTGTGTGTGTGTGTGTGTGTGTGTGTGTGTGTGTGTGTGTGTGTGTGTGTGTGTGTGTGTGTGTGTGTGTGTGTGTGTGTGTGTGTGTGTGTGTGTGTGTGTGTGTGTGTGTGTGTGTGTGTGCGAAGATGTTCTCCTCTGTTGACAAGCGTTATGATATTAGCCCTGTGATCTCATCTCTGTGGCAGCCCTCCTGAAAATGTCAGTCAAAGGACGATGTGTGTGTGTGGGCGTGTGGGCATAGCGAGCACACGTGTGCGTGACTGACTGTTTGCATGCATGAGTGTGTGCAGGAGTGAGTGAGCGAGTGAGTGCATGCACGATCATTTAATAATAAGTGTGTATGTGTGCGTGAGCGTGTGTGCGTGTGTGTGTGTGTGCGTGTGTGTGTTTTGTGTGCACGCACACATGCCTGCCTGCCAGTGTCCGTCTGTCCCTCTGTCATCTGTCTGTCTATCTTTCAGTCTTTCTGTCTGTCTGTATGACAGTCTGTCTGTCTGTCTGCCTGGCTGTAGGTCTCTCCGTCCATCTACCTACCCTTTTGATGGTGAGTAATTGTGTGATCAAATCAAATCAAATCAAATCAAATTTTATTAGTCACATACACATGGTTAGCAGATGTTAATGCGAGTGTAGCGAAATGCTTGTGCTTCTAGTTCCGACAATGCAGTAATAACAACAAGTAATCTAACCTAACAATTCCACAACTACTACTTTATACACACAAGTGTAAAGGGATAAAGAATATGTACATAAAGATATATGAATGAGTGATGGTACAGAACGGCATAGGCAAGATGCAGTAGATGGTATAGAGTACGGTATATACATATGAGATGAGTACTGTAGGGTATGTAAACATAAAGTGGCATAGTTTAAAGTGGCTAGTGGTACATGTATTACATAAAGATGGCAAGATGCAGTAGATGATATAGAGTACAGTATATACATATACATATGAGATGGGTAATGTAGGGTATGTAAACATTATATTAAGTGGCATTGTTTAAAGTGGCTAGTGGTACATTTTTACATAATTTCCATCAATTCCCATTTTTAAAGTGGCTGGAGTTGAGTCAGTATGTTGGCAGCGGCCGCTAAATGTTAGTGGTGGCTGTTTAACAGTCTGATGGCCTTGAGATAGAAGCTGTTTTTCAGTCTCTCGGTCCCTGCTTTGATGCACCTGTACTGACCTCGCCTTCTGGATGATAGCGGGGTGAACAGGCAGTGGCTTGGGTGGTTGTTGTCCTTGATGATCTTTATGGCCTTCCTGTGACATCGGGTGGTGTAGGTGTCCTGGAGGGCAGGTAGTTTGCCCCCGGTGATGCGTTCTGCAGACCTCACTACCCTCTGGAGAGCCTTACGGTTGTGGGCGGAGCAGTTGCCGTACCAGGCGGTGATACAGCCCGACAGGATGCTCTCGATTGTGCATCTGTAGAAGTTTGTGAGTGCTTTTGGTGACAAGCCGAATTTCTTCAGCCTCCTGAGGTTGAAGAGGCGCTGCTGCGCCTTCTTCACAACGCTGTCTGTGTGGGTGGACCAATTCAGTTTGTCCGTGATGTGTACACCGAGGAACTTAAAACTTTCCACCTTCTCCACTACTGACCCGTCGATGTGGATAGGGGGGTGCTCCCTCTGCTGTTTCCTGAAGTCCACAATCATCTCCTTTGTTTTGTTGACGTTGAGTGTGAGGTTATTTTCCTGACACCACACTCCGAGGGCCCTCACCTCCTCCCTGTAGGCCGTCTCGTCGTTGTTGGTAATCAAGCCTACCACTGTAGTGTCATCCGCAAACTTGATGATTGAGTTGGAGGCGTGCATGGCCACGCAGTCGTGGGTGAACAGGGAGTACAAGAGAGGGCTCAGAACGCACCCTTGTGGGGCCCCAGTGTTGAGGATCAGCGGGGTGGAGATGTTGTTACCTACCCTCACCACCTGGGGGCGGCCCGTCAGGAAGTCCAGGACCCAGTTGCACAGGGCGGGGTCGAGACCCAGGGTCTCGAGCTTGATGACGAGTTTGGAGGGTACTATAGTGTTAAATGCTGAGCTGTAGTCGATGAACAGCATTCTCACATAGGTATTCCTCTTGTCCAGATGGGTTAGGGCAGTGTGCAGTGTGGTTGCGATTGCGTCGTCTGTGGACCTATTGGGTCGGTAAGCAAATTGGAGTGGGTCTAGGGTGTCCGGTAGGGTGGAGGTGATATGGTCCTTGACTAGTCTCTCAAAGCACTTCATGATGACGGAAGTGAGTGCTACGGGGCGGTAGTCGTTTAGCTCAGTTACCTTAGCTTTCTTGGGAACAGGAACAATGGTGGCCCTCTTGAAGCATGTGGGAACAGCAGACTGGGATAAGGATTGATTGAATATGTCCGTAAACACACCAGCCAGCTGGTCTGCGCATGCTCTGAGGACGCGGCTGGGAATGCCGTCTGGGCCTGCAGCCTTGCGAGGGTTAACACGTTTAAATGTTTTACTCACCTAGGCTGCAGTGAAGGAGAGCCCGCAGGTTTTGGTAGCGGGCCGTGTCAGTGGCACTGTATTGTCCTCAAAGCGGGCAAAAAAGTTATTTAGCCTGTCTGGGAGCAAGACATCCTGGTCCGCGACGGGGCTGGTTTTCTTTTTGTAATCCGTGATAGACTGTAGACCCTGCCACATACCTCTTGTGTCTGAGCTGTTGAATTGCGACTCTATTTTGTCTCTGTACTGGGACTTAGCCTGTTTGATTGCCTTGCGGAGAGAATAGCTACACTGTTTGTATTCGGTCATGTTTCCGGTCACCTTGCCCTGGTTAAAAGCAGTGGTTCGCGCTTTCAGTTTCACGCGAATGCTGCCGTCAATCCACGGTTTCTGGTTTGGGAATGTTTTAATCGTTGCTGTGGGTACGACATCGTCAATGCACTTCCTAATGAACTCGCTCACCGAATCAGCATATTCTTCAATGTTGTTGTTGGACGCAATGCGGAACATATTCCAATCCGCGTGATCGAAGCAGTCTTGAAGCGTGGAATCAGATTGGTCGGACCAGCGTTGAACAGACCTGAGCGCGGGAGCTTGTTGTTTTAGTTTCTGTTTGTAGGCTGGAATCAACAAAATGGAGTCGTGGTCAGCTTTTCCGAAAGGAGGGCGGGGGAGGGCCTTATATGCGTCGCGGAGGTTAGTATAACAATGATCCAGGGTTTTACCAGCCCTGGTAGCACAATCGATATGCTGATAGAATTAGGGAGTTTTGTTTTTAGATTAGCCTTGTTAAAATCCCCAGCTACGATGAATGCAGCCTCAGGGTGTGTGGTTTCCAGTTTACAAAGAGTCAGATAAAGTTCGTTCAGGGCCATCGATGTGTCTGCTTGGGGGGGAATATATACGGCTGTGATTATGATCGAAGAGAATTCCCTTGGTAGATAATGCGGTCGACATTTGATTGTGAGGAGTTCTAGATCAGGTGAACAGAATGACTTGAGTTCCTGTGTGTTGTTATGATGATCACACCACGTCTCGTTAATCATAAGGCATACCCCCCCGCCCCTCTTCTTACCAGAAAGATGTTTGTTTCTGTCGGCGCGATGCGTGAAGAAACCAGCTGGCTGCACCGACTCCGTTAGCGTCTCTTGAGTTAGCCATGTTTCCGTGAAGCAGAGCACGTTGCAATCCCTGATGTCTCTCTGGAATGTTACCCGTGCTCGGATTTCATCAACCTTATTGTCAAGAGACTGGACATTGGCGAGTAGTATGCTAGGGAGTGGAGCGCGATGTGCCCGTCTCCGAAGCCTGACCAGGAGACCGCTTCGTTTGCCCCTTTTACGGCGTCGTATAGGGTCCCCGGCTGGGATCAGATCCATTGTATTGGGTGGAAGGCAAAACACTGGATCCGTTTCGGGAAAGTCATATTCCTGGTAGGAACGATGGTGAGTTGACGTTAATCGTATATTCAGTAGTTCCTCCCGACTGTATGTAATGAAACCTAAGATCACCTGGGGTACCGATGTAAGAAATAACACATAAAAAAACAAAATACTGCATATTTTCCAAGGAACGCGAAGCGAGGCGGCCATCTCGGTCGGCGCCGGAAGTATTGTATTGATCTTTACACCTGTCTGTGCGTCTAGCTGGTCAGCTTCAGAAGTCACCAGAAAGCCAGAGACGGACAGACTGACGGACAGACAACGTGATCAAAGTGATCACACTCGATTCAAATCTTCAGAACTGATCCGTCTCTTCTGTGTGTCAACTTGACTGTGTCTCGTGTTCCTAAACAGACAGCAGTGAACGCTGGGTTCTGACATGTTCCTGTGCTGATGGGTTCAGATCTGGAGCCTCTGACCTTAAGTATCTCCATCAATTATGAATGGAACAAAAAAGCATGTGGTGGAGAAGAGCAGAAGTTGCCTGTACAGCTGACCTATGACAACAACTGCTGTTGGAGGGGGAGGAGGGGAGATTAGGGGGTGGAGGGGAGAAGAGTGAAATGTAAGGGTTGAGATGCTAACAGCTCCTGTTGAAGGGGAGTAGGGGAGAGAAAGGGAGAGTTGAGATGCTAACAGCTCCTGTTGAAGGGGAGTAGGGGAGAGAAAGGGAGGGTTGAGATGCTAACAGCTCCTGTTGAAGGGGTGTAGGGGAGAGAAAGGGAGAGTTGAGATGCTAACAGCTCCTGTTGAAGGGGAGTAGGGGAGAGAAAGGGAGGGTTGAGATGCTAACAGCTCCTGTTGAAGGGGAGTAGGGGAGAGAAAGGGAGAGTTGAGATGCTAACAGCTCCTGTTGAAGGGGAGTAGGGGAGAGAAAGGGAGGGTTGAGATGCTAACAGCTCCTGTTGAAGGGGAGTAGGGGAGAGAAAGGGAGGGTTGAGATGCTAACAGCTCCTGTTGAAGGGGAGTAGGGGAGAGAAAGGGAGAGTTGAGATGCTAACAGCTCCTGTTGAAGGGGAGTAGGGGAGAGAAAGGGAGGGTTGAGATGCTAACAGCTCCTGTTGAAGGGGAGTAGGGGAGAGAAAGGGAGAGTTGAGATGCTAACAGCTCCTGTTGAAGGGGAGTAGGGGAGAGAAAGGGAGGGTTGAGATGCTAACAGCTCCTGTTGAAGGGGAGTAGGGGAGAGAAAGGGAGGGTTGAGATGCTAACAGCTCCTGTTGAAGGGGAGTAGGGGAGAGAAAGGGAGGGTTGAGATGCTAACAGCTCCTGTTGAAGGGGAGTAGGGGAGAGAAAGGGAGGGTGAGAAGCTAACAGCTCCTGTTGAAGGGGAGTAGGGGAGAGAAAGGGAGGGTTGAGATGCTAACAGCTCCTGTTGAAGGGGAGTAGGGGAGAGAAAGGGAGGGTTGAGATGCTAACAGCTCCTGTTGAAGGGGAGTAGGGGAGAGAAAGGGAGGGTGAGAAGCGAGGGGGAGTTGTGAAGGAGGAGGGAGAGGTTGCATGCATTATTGACTTTTAGAGAAAGTCCAGGACTTTGACGCAGTACTTTCAGCCTTGCCTATGCACATTTCACTCTCTACAGTGGGAGGAGAAGGGTAGAAAACGCATTGGCCTGTTACTGAATGTTCTCCCCTGGTAGGGTTAGCAACAAACACTCAGTCATATGCTGCAGTGGAGGGTAGACCTAGGATCAGATAACACTACCCCCAAACCTGAATCAGCATTAAAATGGGACAGCTCTACCGCAGTTGACACAGGTACAGCGTACACATTCTGAGGGAAAAGGTCAAGCGTCAGAATAATTTCAATTCTGGCCTTGCCCCTTGGTCCTGTATCAGTTGATATAGTCTTGGTTAGGGGGATGTTTACGGCTTGACCCTGGCAGCAGAGCAGGTCCAGACAGTTATGCTTGGCCCAGGGTACTGTCAAAGTCATGGGTACAGTAAATGCTGTTTAAGGCTTTGAGCCGTGGTTCTGGGGCAGGTTATGCTGTTTAAGGCTTTGAGCCGTGGTTCTGGGGCAGGTTATGCTGTTTAAGGCTTTGAGCCGTGGTTCTGGGGCAGGTTATGCTGTTTAAGGCTTTGAGCCGTGGTTCTGGGGCAGGTTATGCTGTTTAAGGCTTTGAACTGTGGTTCTGGGGCAGGTTATGCTGTTTAAGGCTTTGAGCCGTGGTTCTGGGGCAGGTTATGCTGTTTAAGGATTTGAGGCGTGGTTCTGGGGCAGGTTATGCTGTTTAAGGCTTTGAACTGTGGTTCTGGGGCAGGTTATGCTGTTTAAGGCTTTGAACTGTGGTTCTGGGGCAGGTTATGCTGTTTAAGGCTTTGAACTGTGGTTCCGGGGCAGGTTATGCTGTTTAAGGCTTTGAGCCGTGGTTCCGGGGCAGGTTATGCTGTTTAAGGCTTTGAACCGTGGTTCTGGGGCTGGTTATGCTGTCTAAGGCTTTGAACTGTGGTTCTGGGGCAGGTTATGCTGTTTAAGGCTTTGAACTGTGGTTCTGGGGCAGGCTATGGTGTTTAAGGCTTTGAACCGTGGTTCCGGGGCAGGTTATGCTGTCTAAGGCTTGGTCCCTGTTACTGTTTCTGTTGTATCTTGGCCCGTGGTTCCGTGTCAGGTCCGTTGGGCACCTGATGGTGCCAGAGGGCTGGCCCAAAGAGAGCTGAGCTGGGTCGGGCCATCAATAGCACCGGGGACAGCAATTAATTTTGTCAAACCAGCAGGGAGAGAGTTGCAGCATTGACAAAATGGAAAACTGCTCTGTGACACTTTCCTACCTCGTGTTTAGCACGTTTAGATTGGCTACACACCATGTAGACACACTCACACAGAGAGAGAGAAAGAGAGAGAGAGAGGCTGTAAGAGAGAAAGATCAATATCTGAACAGTCATCAGTACTTCCCATGGCTGGATTATGATATGAGACAAATAACCTCTCTTCTCTGGCTGGTCACTAGAAACAGATGTTTGAAAAGGTCCTGAGTATGTGGATTTGAGGTCGACCGATTAATCGGAATGGCCGATTAATTAGGGCCGATTTCAAGTTTTCATAACAATCAGAAATCTTTATTTTTATTTTTTTACACCTTTATTTAACTAGGCAAGTCAGTTAAGAATCCATTCTTATTTTCAATGACAGCATAGGAACGGTGGGTTAACTGCCTTGTTCAGGGGCAGAACGACAGATTTTTACCTTGTCAGCTCGGGGATTCAATCTTGCAACCTTACGGTTAACTAGTCCAACGCTCTAACCACCTGCCTTACATTGCACTCCACGAGGAGCCTGCCTGTTAGGCGAATGCAGTAAGAAGCCAAGGTAAGTTGCTAGCTAGCATTAAACTTATCTTATAAAAAACAATCAATCAATCCTAATCAGTAGTTATAACTACACATGGTTGATGATATTACTAGTTTATCTAGCGTGTCCTGCGTTGCATATAATCAATGCGGTGGCATTCGCGAAAAAGGAATGTTGTTGCTCCAACATGTACCTAACCATAAACATCAATGCCTTTCTTAAAATCAATGCACAAGTATATATTTTTAAACCTGCATATTTAGTTAATATTGCCTGCTAACATGAATTTCTTTTAACTAGGGAAATTGTCTCACTTCTCTTGCAACAGAGTCAGGGTATATGCAGCAGTTTGGGCTGTCTGGCTCGTTGCGAACTGTGTGAAGACTATTTCTTCCTAACAAAGACAGCCAACTTCGCCAAACGGGGGATGATATAACAAAAGCGCATTTGCGAAAAAAGCACACTCGTTGCACGACTGTACCTAACCATAAACATCAATGCCTTTCTTAAAATCAATACACAGAAGTATATCGTTTTAAACCTGCATATTTAGCTAAAAGGAATACAGGTTAGCAGGCAATATTAACCAGGTGAAATTGTGTCACTTCTCTTGCGTTCATTGCACGCAGAGTCAGGGTATATGCAACAGTTTGGGCCGCCTGGCTCATTGCGAACTAATTTGCCAGAATTTTACGTAATTATGACATAACATTGAAGGTTGTGCAATGTAACAGGAATATTTAGACTTGCCACCCGTTAGATGAAATACGGAACGGTTCCGTATCTCACTGAAAGAATAAACGTTTTGTTTTCGAGATGATAGTTTCCGGATTCGACCATATTAATGACCTAAGGCTCGTATTTCTGTGTGTTATTATGTTATAATTAAGTCTATGATTTGATAGAGCAGTCTGACTGAGCGATGGTAGGCGCCAGCAGCCTCATAAGCATTCATTCAAACAGCACTTTCGTGCGTTTGCCAATGCTTCAAGCATTGCGCTGTTTATGACTTCAAGCCTATCAACTCCCGAGATTAGGCTGGTGTAACCGATGTGAAATGGCTAGCTAGTTAGCGGGGTGCGCACTAATAGCGTTTCAAACGTCACTTGCTCTGAGACTTGGAGTGGTTGTTCCTCTTCCTCTGCATGGGTAACGCTGCTTCGAGGGTGGCTGTTGTCGATGTGTTCCTGGTTCGAGCCCAGGTAGAAGCGAGGAACGGAAGCTATACTGTTACACTGGCAATACTAAAGTGCCTATAAGAACATCGAATAGTCAAAGGTATATGATATACAAATCGTATAAAGAGAAATAGTCCTATAATTCCTATAATAATTACAACCTAAAACTTCTTACCTGGGAATATTGAGGACTCATGTTAAAAGGAACCATCAGCTTTCATATGTTCTCATGTTCTGAGCAAGGAACTTAAACGTTAGCTTTCTTACATGGCACATATTGCACTTTTACTTTCTTCTCCAACACTTCGTTTTTGCATTATTTAAACCGAATTGAACATGTTTCATAATTTATTTGAGGCTAAATTGATTTTATTGATGTATTATATTCAGTTAAAATAAGTGTTCATTCAGTATTGTTGTAATTGCCATTATTACAAATACATTTTAAAAATCGGCCGATTAATCGGTATCGGTGTTGAAAAATCAGAATCGGTCGACCTCTAATGTGGATATACAGTATGCCTTCCTTGTTGTTCACAAATAAATTTCACCCAGCACTGGCCGTGAACACATGTGGCTCAGAGCCAGAGACTGCTGCTTAGACCAGTGTGCTACAACAGTTCACATTTCGCTCTAGCAAGCCGTGAGAATACCATCGAAATGTTTCTTGTCTTTAACTTGTTATGGCTGCAGGGGGCGTATTGAGTAACTGGAAAGAGGTGACCATTTTCAAACGGCCTCGTACTCAATTCTTGCTCGTACAATATGCATATTATTATTACTATTGGATAGAAAACACTCTCTAGTTTCTAAAACCGTTTGAATTATTTCTCTAAGTGAAACAGAACTCTTTTTACAGCCCATTTCCTATCCGGAAGTGAGATTTCCAAAAGCGAGGTCTCTCTTCAAGAGCTTGTCTATAAAAGGGCATGTCACTTATGACTGTAGAAACACGTCATACACCTTCCCCTGGGTGTCATGCGGAAGTGAGAGCAGAAATGACTTGATTATCTCGTTCTGGGATTGAATACAACCTCTTGGAGTGAGAGGTCCGCCATAATTTTTTTTTGGAAGGCGCGAAGTTGGACCTGGAATCGCCTCCTGGAAAACCGTTGTTATAGGTGAATATGATCTCCGGCTTCGATTTTATTTGATACATGTCACAATATCATCCTAAAGTATGTTTTTTCAATATAGTTTAATTATATTATTGAAATTTATTCGGGACTTTAGACGTGATACGTTGCAAGAATTTGTTCAAGAAGGAGAGGTTAGCGCCGCACGGCCAGTGTGCTTGCTAATTCAAGAGGGAAATAGTTCGTTCTGGATCCAAACAAAGACGGTTCTGAACAAAGGACCCCTTGTACAACATTCTGATGGAAGATCAACAAAGATAAGGACCCAATTTGGGATGCTATTTCATATATCTGTCGAACTGTGCTATCGCTACCGTTTGCCCTGAATCAATGCTGCTGTGTGTTAGCTATTGTAGTAAGCTAATATAACGATATATTGTGTTTTCGCTGTAAAACACTTAAAATCGGAAATATTGGCTGTATTCACAAGATCTTTGTCTTTCATTAGCTATCCACCATATATTTTTCTGAAATGTTTTATGATGAGTAATTAGGTAGTTGACGTTGGTGTCTGTATTTACTCTGGCTACTCCCGTGCGATTTCTGACTGTAGCTATGATGGTAGCAGTAATGTAAAACTGATTTATAGCTCAAATATGCACATTTTTCGAACAAAACATAGATTTATTGTGTAACATGTTATAGGACTGTCATCTGAGGGAGTTTTTTCTAGGTTATTTAGGTTGGTTCTAGGTTAGTTAGGTTGGCTTTGTGCATGCTACCTGCATGCTACCGTTGCTGTGAAAAATGTCTGTCTGTCTTTTGTATTTGGTGGTGAGCTAACATAAATATACGTGGTGTTTTCGCTGTAAAACATTTTAAAAATCGGACATGTTGGCTGGATTCACAAGATGTTTATCTTTCAAATGCTGTATTGGACTTGTTAATGTGTGAAAGTTAAATATTTAAAAAAAATTGATTTTGAATTTCGCGCCCTGCACTTGAGCTGGATGTTGTCATAAGTGTACCGGTGTCGGGCTTGCAGCCATAACAGGTTTTAACTCTGCATTATTGGAAAATAACCCGTAATTAATAATTTCAATGTTATTCTACATCTGTTGTCATTGTAACATGTGATTAGGTTTGTATACCTATTATTTGTTTTATTTGTTTTATTTAGTGTTAACCCTTCCCCAAACCATAGCCCTAACCCTAACCCTAACCCTAACCCATAGCCCTAACCCATAGCCCTAACCCTAACCTTAACCCTAACCTTAACCCTAACCCTAACCTTAACCTTAACCCTAACTTTAACCCTAACACATACCCCTAACCCTAACCTTAACCCTAACCTTAAACCTAACCTTAAACCTAACCTTAACCCTAACCCTAACCCTAACCCATAGCCCTAACCCTAACCCTAACCCTAACCCTAACCCTAACCCTAACCCTAACCCTAACCCTAACCCTAACCCTAACCCTAACCCTAACCCTAACCCTAACCCTAACCCTAACCCTTTTTTTTTTTTTTTTTTTCACCTTTATTTAACCAGGTAGGCTAGTTGAGAACAAGTTCTCATTTGCAACTGCGACCTGGCCAAGATAAAGCATAGCAGTGTGAACAGACAACACAGAGTTACACATGGAGTAAACAATAAACAAGTCAATAACATGGTAGAAAAAAAAGAGAATCTATATACAATGTGTGCAAAAGGCATGAGGTAGGCAATAAATCGAATAATTACAATTTAGCAGATTAACACTGGAGTGATAAATCATCAGATGATCATGTGCAAGAAGAGATACTGGTGTGCAAAAGAGCAGAAAAGTAAATAAATAAAAGCAGTATGGGGGGTGAGGTAGGTAAATTGGGTGGGTAGTTTACAGATGGACTATGTACAGCTGCAGCGATCGGTTAGCTGCTCGGATAGCAGATTTTTAAAGTTGTTGAGGGAGATAAAAGTCTCCAACTTCAGAGATTTTTGCAATTCGTTCCAGTCGCAGGCAGCAGAGAACTGGAAGGAAAGGCGTCCAAATGAGGTTTTGGCTTTAGGGATGATCAGTGAGATACACCTGCTGGAGCGCGTGCTGCGGGTGGGTGTAGCCATCGTGACCAGTGAACTGAGATAAGGCGGCACTTTACCTAGCATAGCCTTGTAGATGACCTGGAGCCAGTGGGTCTGACGACGAACATGTAGCGAGGGCCAGCCGACTAGGGCATACAGGTCGCAGTGGTGGGTCGTATAAGGTGCTTTAGTAACAAAACGAATGGCACTGTGATAAACTGCATCCAGTTTGCTGAGTAGAGTATTGGAAGCTATTTTGTAGATGACATCGCCGAAGTCGAGGATCGGTAGGATAGTCCGTTTTACTAGGGTAAGTTTGGCGGCGTGAGTGAAGGAGGCTTTGTTGCGGAATAGAAAGCCGATTCTTGATTTGATTTTGGATTGGAGATGTTTGATATGAGTCTGGAAGGAGAGTTTGCAGTCTAGCCAGACACCTAGGTACTTATAGATGTCCACATATTCTAGGTCGGAACCGTCCAGGGTGGTGATGCTAGTCGGGCGTGCGGGTGCAGGCAGCGAACGGTTGAAAAGCATGCATTTGGTTTTACTAGCATTTAAGAGCAGTTGGAGGCCACGGAAGGAGTGTTGTATGGCATTGAAGCTCGTTTGGAGGTTAGATAGCACAATGTCCAAGGAAGGGCCGGAAGTATATAGAATGGTGTCGTCTGCGTAGAGGTGGATCAGGGAATCGCCCGCAGCAAGAGCAACATCATTGATGTATACAGAGAAAAGAGTCGGCCCGAGAATTGAACCCTGTGGTACCCCCATAGAGACTGCCAGAGGACCGGACAACATGCCCTCCGATTTGACACACTGAACTCTGTCTGCAAAGTAGTTGGTGAACCAGGCAAGGCAGTCATTAGAAAAACCGAGGCTACTGAGTCTGCCGATAAGAATATGGTGATTGACAGAGTCGAAAGCCTTGGCCAGGTCGATGAAGACGGCTGCACAGTAATGTCTTTTATCGATGGCGGTTATGATATCGTTTAGTACCTTGAGCGTGGCTGAGGTGCACCCGTGACCGGCTCGGAAACCGGATTGCACAGCGGAGAAGGTACGGTGGGATTCGAGATGGTCAGTGATCTGTTTGTTGACTTGGCTTTCGAAGACCTTAGATAGGCAGGGCAGGATGGATATAGGTCTGTAACAGTTTGGGTCCAGGGTGTCTCCCCCTTTGAAGAGGGGGATGACCGCGGCAGCTTTCCAATCCTTGGGGATCTCAGATGATACGAAGGAGAGGTTGAACAGGCTGGTAATAGGGGGTGCGACAATGGCGGCGGACAGTTTCAGAAATAGGGGGTCCAGATTGTCAAGCCCAGCTGATTTGTATGGGTCCAGGTTTTCCAGCTCTTTCAGAACATCTGCTATCTGGATTTGGGTAAAGGAGAAGCTGGGGAGGCTTGGGCGAGTAGCAGCGGGGGGGGCGGGGCTGTTGGCCAAGGTTGGAGTCGCCAGGAGGAAGGCATGGCCAGCCATTGAAAAATGCTTGTTGAAGTCTTCGATTATCACGGATTTATCGGTGGTGACCGTGTTACCTAGCCTCAGTGCAGTGGGCAGCTGGGAGGAGGTGCTCTTGTTCTCCATGGACTTTACAGTATCCCAGAACTTTTTGGAGTTAGAGCTACAGGATGCAAATTTCTGCTTGAAAAAGCTGGCCTTTGCTTTCCTGACTGACTGCGTGTATTGGTTCCTGACTTCCCTGAACAGTTGCATATCGCGGGGGCTCTTCGATGCTATTGCAGTTCGCCACAGGATGTTTTTGTGCTGGTCGAGGGCAGTCAGGTCTGGAGTGAACCAAGGGCTATATCTGTTCTTGGTTCTGCATTTTTTGAACGGAGCATGCTTGTCTAATATGGTGAGGAAGTAACTTTTAAAGAATGACCAGGCATCCTCAACTGACGGGATGAGGTCAATATCCTTCCAGGGTACCCGGGCCAGGTCGATTAGAAAGGCCTGCTCGCAGAAGTGTTTTAGGGAGCGTTTGACAGTGATGAGGGGTGGTCGTTTGACCGCGGACCCGTGGCGGATACAGGCAATGAGGCAGTGATCGCTGAGATCTTGATTGAAGACAGCAGAGGTGTATTTGGAGGGCAGGTTGGTCAGGATAATGTCTATTAGGGTGCCCATGTTTACGGATTTAGGGTTGTACCTGGTGGGTTCCTTGATGATTTGTGTGAGATTGAGGGCATCAAGCTTGGATTGTAGGACTGCCGGGGTGTTAAGCATATCCCAGTTTAGGTCACCTAACAGAACAAACTCTGAAGCTAGATGGGGAGCGATCAATTCACAGATGGTGTCCAGGGCACAGCTGGGAGCTGAGGGGGGTCGGTAGCAGGCGGCAACAGTGAGAGACTTATTTCTGGAGAGATTAATTTTTAAAATTAGAAGTTCGAACTGTTTGGGCATAGACCTGGAAAGTATGACAGAACTTTGCAGGCTATCTCTGCAGTAGATTGCAACTCCTCCCCCTTTGGCAGTTCTATCTTGACGGAAAGTGTTATAGTTGGGTATGGAAATCCCAGAATTTTTGGTGGCCTTCCTAAGCCAGGATTCGGACACGGCAAGGACATCAGGGTTGGCAGAGTGTGCTAAAGCGGTGAGTAAGGCAAACTTAGGGAGGAGGCTTCTGATGTTGACATGCATGAGGCCAAGGCTTTTTCGATCACAGAAGTCAACAAATGAGGGTGACTGGGGACATGCAGGGCCTGGGTTTACCTCCACATCACCCGAGGAACAGAGGAGTAGTAGGATGAGGGTGCGGCTAAAGGCTATCAAAACTGGTCGCCTAGAGCGTTGGGGACAAAGAATAAAAGGAGCAGATTTATGGGCGTGGTAGAATAGATTCTGGGCATAATGTGCAGACAGGGGTATGGTGGGGCGCGGGTACAGCGGAGGCAAGCCCAGGCACTGGGTGATGATAAGAGAGGTTGTATCTCTGGACATGCTGGTCTCAATGGGTGAGGTCACCGCATGTGTGGGGGGTGGGACAAAGGAGGTGTCAGAGGTACGGAGAGTGGAACTACAGGGTCCATTGCAAACCAAAACAATGATAATGATAACTAGCCTGAACAACAGTATGCAAGGCATATTGATATTTGAGAGAGACATACAATAAGGCATAAAGTGATTGCAGGTCTTGATTGGGAGAGCTAGCTAAAACAACAGGTAAGATAACAGCAGCAATAACAGGGTGCTAGTCTAACACAGCAACAACAGGTAAAAATGGCGACGACTAGGCAGAGAGGGTCGGATTAACTACACACAGATCCTGAGTTAAAGCACAGAGCCGACAGATAAAACACAAATAAACAGAATGGAGTACCGTGAATTAATGGACAGTCAAGCATGCATCAGCTATGTAGCCAAGTGATCATAGTGTCCAGGGGGCAGCCGTAGATGGAGCAGGGAGGCCTCCACTAAGCTAGCACGCGGCGTTTAAAGTTAGTAGCCCGGGGGGTGGTCTGCTCAGACGGAGGGGGTCTGCTCAGACGTGGTCGTGTCGACAGAGAATCCAAGCCGGATGGCGAAAGAGAGGTTGTGAATTGTAGAATTGTGTTTGCTAACTGGTGCTAGCTTCGTGGCAGTGGCGCTAGCTGCGCTAGCTGTGAGGATCAGAAGTAGTGGCTCAGGGATTACGGCAGGAATCCGGCGTTGTTGTCGAGAGACAGTCCGATGCTGGTAAATTGGTGAGTAATATCCAGGCTAATAACAGGGCTGGTGTCTGTGCAGAAGGTAAAAGCTACTAGCAGCGGCAAATAAACGGCTAAATTAGCTTGTAGCTGATTTAGACCAGTTGTGATGGATTGGCAGGGCTCTGTGTCGGCAAAAAAGGTCCAGTCCAATTGGCAAAAGAGGTATTGTAGCCCAAGAATTCGCTGGTAGACCTCTTCGGCTAGCCGGCAGATGGGCCTAGCTCGAGGCTAGCTCAAGGCTAACTGGTGCTTGCTTCGGGACAGAGGTGTTAGCCAGTAGTAGCCACTCGGTTGCAGCTAGCTAGCTGTGATGATACGGTGTAATTGTCCAGAGCTTGCGTCAGGAATCCGGTGATGTGGTAGAGAAAAAGCAGTCCTATATGCTCTGGGTTGATATCGCGCTTGCAGACTGGCAGGTATTGGCCCGAGCTGAAGCTGGCTGTGTCCGAGTTAAGGGTGAAGACCGCAGCAGTGGCTAACTGACTACTAGCTAGTAGCTAGTTATCTGGCTAGCTTCTGATTGGGGTTACGGTTCTAAAGTATAAAAAATAGCAGGTCCGTACCACATTGGGTGAGGCGGAATGTAGGAATGTATATTCAGTTCCTAGATGGAAAGTGAAATTAAAATATATACGAAATGTATACGAAAAATACGAGGACTATTTACACGGGACAAGACAAGACAAACACACGTCCGACTGCTACGCCATCTTGGATTCCAACCCTAACTCATAGACCTAACCCTAACCTTAACCCTAACCTTAACCCTAACCTTAACCCAAACCATAGCCCTAACCTTAACCCTAACCTTAACCCTAACCCTAACCTTAAACCTAACCCATAACCCATAGCCCTAACCCTAACCTTAACCCTAACCTTAACCCTAACCTTAACCCTAACCTTAACCCTAACCTTAACCCTAACCCTAACCCAGGTGGTACTGTTCCTGACACCAACCCGAACCCTAAGCTCAACCCTAACCTTAACCCTAACCCTAACCCCACTCCCATCTTGAGTACAGGGCCTGAACCCCAGAAGTTACCTATTATTAGCACCTACTCACACACAAATCAACGCATACACCTACGACTAACAAGCACATTTTTAAATACACCTCATGCCTTCCCCCCACTACAACCATTCCGAACCATCTCAGCATACAGGAGGAATCCCAATCTGAAGGACCTCTTAGCGCAACATTTTCGAACATACCCTCTCCCTCAGTACCCACGGAAAATCACTACTACAGACAACTGACAAACATACACAACCCACACGCACACACCTTTAGCCCAATCAAACAACTGATGAACATAAACAGCACCAACATCGTCTATGCAATCACCTGTGCATTATGTCAAAAAATCTATGTGGGGGAAACTGGATCTACAATTTTAACACGTCTCAAACAACATCTGTATACAATCACTAATGATAAATTGCCTACACATCTAGTCACACATTTCCAAACACACCCTATAATACATCTGAACATCACTGGGCTAGAAACTGTCTCCACCTGGACCATAGCCCAGAGAAAGGCCGCAGAATCCAAGTGGATAGCCACCCTTAGATCTTTGGCTCCACTGGGATTGAATGGCAAAGTGTAAGTGTAGGTAAACTATTCATACATCTCATATTTTCTCATCCACACAAACCTTCCAATAAACCCAGAATGGAAGCAATAACAGAGATCACAATAGGCCAGTGCAACGCAAGGTGCAAAACCTCAAAAAACAGAACTTATCATAAACCTAACCCTAACCTTAACCCTAATCTAACCCTAATCTAACCCTAACCTTAACCCTAACCTTAGCCCTAACCCTAACCTTAACCCTAATCTAACCCTAACCTTAACCCTAACCTTAACCCTAACCTTAGCCCTAACCCTAACCTTAACCCTAACCTTAACCCTAACCTTAACCCTAACCTTAACTCTAACCTTAACCCCTTGGAATGAATGCCTAAAATGTAAAACCTTTCAGTTGTTTCTGTTTTTAGCCTGTAACCACACAGAATTAACCCGTTAACCATGAGGAATGAATGTGTCAAAAATAGACCATAATACGTAGAGTTTTGAAGGAAACTGTGAGATCTTGTTGCTCTTTTCCCTACGTATACCTCTTCTTCTATCTGACTCCCCCTTTCCCTATTATAACTCTCTCCTGTCCTCCTTTCAGCCTTCATGTCCTCTGTATCCCTCACTTCATCAGTCTCCCCCTTTCTTTCTCACTCTTCTGACATATTTTTTTCTCCCTCACGTTCTCTATCCCTTCCTCTACATCTCTCTACCCCTCTTCCTCTTCTCTCCACCCTCCTGTCTATCTCGTCTGTTTATCAGTGACACCACTCTCACAGGGAGGAAACCTCTGTCCTGACACCTATAGACGCACACACACACACACACACACACACACACACACACACACACACACACACACACACACACACACACACACACACACACACACACACACACACACACACACACACACACACACACACACACACACACACACACACACACACACACACACACACACACACACACACACATTTCCTTAATGTTGTGACAGTGATCCAAGACAGGGGACAGCCGGTGAAATTACCAGAAGAGCTATCTGAACCCTCCATCACTGTGATGTGTTAGGGCTGAGTCAGGAGAGTGGAGCAGAAGAGATGAGAGAGGGAAGGGGAGAGGAGCGAAAGAGATGAGAGAGGGAAGGGGAGAGGAGCGGAAGAGATGAGAGAGCGAAGAGGAGAGGAGAGGAGAGGAGAGGAGAGGAGAGGAGAGGAGAGGAGAGGAGAGGAGAGGAGAGGAGAGGAGAGGAGAGGAGAGGAGAGGAGAGGAAGAGATGAGAGCGGGAAGGGGAGAGGAGAGGAAGAGATGAGAGAGGAGAGGAGAGGAGAGGAGAGGAGAGGAGAGGAGAGGAGAGGAGAGGAGAGGAGAGGAGAGGAGAGGAGAGGAGAGGAGAGGAAAGGAGAGGAGAGGAGGAAGGGGAAAAGAAAGTAGGAGAGGGGAGAGGAGGTGAGGAGATGAGAGGAAGAGAGGAGAGGAAGATGGGGACAGGAGAGGAGAGAGGGAAGAGGAGAGGAAGGTAGAGTAGATGAGAGGAGGAGAGTAGAACAGAGGAAGAAAGGAAGAGAGAAATAAAGAGAGGGGAAGGGAGTGGAGAAGAGAGGGGAGGGGAAGGGGGAGAGCTACATGTCACAGATAAATTATAATTGTAGGTACAGTACTCTGAATCAGTGCCATTAGACCGCAGGCAACAGCAGCACAGAGGCATAAAGCTGCTTTGAAGTCCATTTGTAATTGTAATTTGAAACACAATTGTGCTTTACTTCAAACAGGACATTACAATGGCTGTGTGTCTTTCAACTCTGATAACAACAAGTTCCATGTTTTCCAACGGCTGTCCTCGTTATTTCCCATTACGCCGACAAGAGAGCAAGAGAGCGAGAGAGAGAGAGAGAGAGAGAGAGAGAGAGAGAGAGAGAGAGGCAGCTGTCTGCTAGACAGTGATAATCTTCTCCTGACTCTGGGCTTGATAAAGGTAATACTAATTAAAAAGTAACAATTGTGCTAGGATGTTTGTTGGGGCCGGACACACACACACACACACACACACACACACACACACACACACACACACACACACACACACACACACACACACACACACACACACACACACACACACACACACACACAGTCCTTCCAGGCCATGTTTACTCTCAAGCACTGCCTGATTGGCCCTCTTATCTATAATGGCAGAGCTGCAATTAAAAGCAATACAAGACAGCTCTTTTTCAGATGCCCAGAAAGGCAACGCTCTCGACATTAGCAAGGAGACGATAACAGAGGGATGAAACACCGACAAACGCAGACACACACAGACACACACTTGCAGGCACACATATGTTTGTTTTAGTATTAATTCCCATTACAAAAACCTAACCTTTAAACCTAAAATAGCCTTTTTCCTTGTGGGAACTGAGGAAATGTCCCCACTTCTGGTCCCCACAAGGGATAGTAAATCAAAAAACACACACATGGACAGACACACACATGGACAGACACACACATGGACAGACACACATGGACAGAAACACACATGGACAGACACACACATGGACAGACACACACATGGACAGACACACACATGGACAGACACACATATGGACAGACACACACATGGACTGACACACACATGGACAGACACACACATGGACAGACACACACATGGACAGACACACATGGACAGACACACATGGACAGACACACATGGACAGACACACACATGGACAGACACACACATGGACAGACACACACATGGACAGACACACACATGGACAGACACACACATGGACAGACACACACATGGACAGACACACATGGACAGACACACATGGACAGACACACATGGACAGACACACACATGGACAGACACACACATGGACAGACACACACATGGACAGACACACACATGGACAGACACACACATGGACAGACACACACATGGGCAGACACACACATGGACAGACACACATGGACAGACACACATGGACAGACACACACATGGACAGACACACATGGACAGACACACATGGACAGACACACACATGGACAGACACACACATGGACAGACACACACATGGACAGACACATGGACAGACACACACATGGACAGACACACATGGACAGACACACACATGGACAGACACACACATGGACAGACACACATGGACAGACACACACATGGACAGACACACACATGGACAGACACACATGGACAGACACACACATGGACAGACACACATGCACAGACACACACATGGACAGACACACATGGACAGACACACACATGGACAGACACACATGGACAGACACACACATGGACAGACACACATGGACAGACACACATGGACAGACACACACATGGACAGACACACACATGGACAGACACACATGGACAGACACACACATGGACAGACACACATGGACAGACACACATGTACAGACACACATGTACAGACACACATGGACAAACACACATGGACAGACACACATGGACAGAGACACACATGGACAGACACACACATGGACAGACACACATGTACAGACACACACATGGACAGACACACATGGACAGAGACACACATGGACAGACACACATGGACAGACACACACATGGACAGACACACATGTACAGACACACACATGGACAGACACACATGGACAGAGACACACATGGACAGACACACACATGGACAGACACACATGTACAGACACACACATGGACAGACACACATGGACAGACACACACATGTACAGACACACATGTACAGACACACATGGACAGACACACATGGACAGAGACACATATGGACAGACACACACATGGACAGACACACACATGGACAGACACACTCACACTTACTAACAGTTACACTGACAAAATATTTACATAATCTCTTAAGCTGTTGACAAATTTGATTGCATGTTAAAGTTATTCTAAGCAGCACAGTTTTGTCCCTTTACCTCTCATTCTCTTTCACACACCCAACAAAACAACAGACTCTGTTTCATATTCCCCTTGATAAACACAGGCACTGACAGAAACACACACACGCATTCCAACACACAGGCACTGACAGATACACACACAGACACACATACTGACAGACACACACACACACACAACACACAATGGAGCACTCTGCCTCTCGGCAGGTGGCGGCGAGCGATAAAGAGCAGGAATCTTTGTGGAAACAGGGAGATAAAACCGCGGCGACGGACAGGGGAGAGCGCTCGCACGGAAATTGAATCGCTGGAGCGCCACAATGACTTTACCAGAGAGAGAGGAGGAGAGGGGAGGAGAAGGGAGGAGAGGAGAGGAGAGGGGTGAGCCATGGAACAGACAGAGCGGGAGGAAGATGGGGGAGATGGCGTAGACAGGGGAGGGGGTACACAGGGGACAGGGGAGGGGGCAGACAGAAAAGGTGAGGTGTCCCTTCTCTGTCTGAGATACCTAAAGAAGGAACAACAGTCCAGTGTTCTGGCCTCAACATCACACCACATCAGCCCAGTGTTCTGGCCTCAACATCACACCACATCAGTCCAGTGTTCTGGCCTCAACATCACACCACATCAGCCCAGTGTTCTGGCCTCAACATCACACCACATCAGTCCAGTGTTCTGGCCTCAACATCACACCACATCAGCCCAGTGTTCTGGCCTCAACATCACACCACATCAGTCCAGTGTTCTGGCCTCAACATCACACCACATCAGTCCAGTGTTCTGGCCTCAACATCACACCACATCAGTCCAGTGTTCTGGCCTCAACATCACACCACATCAGCCCAGTGTTCTGGCCTCAACATCACACCACATCAGTCCAGTGTTCTGGCCTCAACATCACACCACATCAGTCCAGTGTTCTGGCCTCAACATCACACCACATCAGTCCAGTGTTCTGGCCTCAACATCACACCACATCAGTCCAGTGTTCTGGCCTCAACATCACACCACATCAGCCCAGTGTTCTGGCCTCAACATCACACCACATCAGTCCAGTGTTCTGGCCTCAACATCACACCACATGATGGTGGTCGAATTGCTGCAAAGAAACTACTACTAAAGGACACCAATAAGAAGAAGAGACTTGCTTGGGCAAACAAACACAAGCAATGGACATTAGACCGGTGGAAATGACTCCTTTGGTTTAGAGTCCAAATTCTGGTGACACTGTCTGTGATTTATTTAGAATTCAAAGCACACTTAACCAGCATGGTTACCACAGCATTCTGCAGCAATACACCATCCCATCTGGTTTGGGCTTAGTGGGACTATCATTTGTTTTTCAACAGGACAATGACCCAACACACTGCAACTGTGCTGCATCAGATGATCTGGCCTCCACAATCCCCTGACCTCAACCAAATTGAGATGTTCTGGGATGAGTCGGACCGCAGAGTGAAGGAAAAGTGCTCAGCATATGTGGGAATTCCTTCAAGACTGTTGGAAAAGCATTCCAGGTAAATCTGTTTGAGAGAATGCAAAGCATGTGCAAAGCTGTCATCAAGGCAAAGGGTGGCTACTTGAATAATTTCAAATATCAAATATATTTAATTTGTTTAACACTTTTTAGGTTACTACATGATTCCATATGTTTTATTTCATGGTTTTGATTTCTTTCACTGTTATTTAACAATTTGGAAAATAGTAAAATAAAGAAAAATCTTTGAATGAGTAGGTGTTATTAAACTTTTGACCGGTCATGTGCGCAGGAAAATAGATCATGCTGCAGGCAGCATAGAGAATAAAAAGTTTCAAACTGATCATTGATCACATGGTGCAAGAATTAATGTAATTAGTTGATTATTGAATGTTATTATGGACACACCTTTGTTGAACCAAAACATACACAGCCTCTGCTCAACAAACTCGAACTCTAGAATTAATCGTTTGGGGTGCTGCAGTTCACAAACGATATTGTGCGTATTGCCCTCACGGCAGTAAGCGATGCATTCCACCATGAGTCCTCAAATTCTAGTCCGGTTGCGGCCACAACTAGACCTCGTCTCAAATGCATCAAGAAATCATCTTATTTGCATGCCTAGCAATCAACAAATGTCCATTGTTTAAAGCACACGTTTGCAATCACAAATGACAGCTCCAATAGTCCCCCTATGTTGAACAACATGTGAACGAGGGTTTTGTAGATTCATGACTCTTTCGAGGTTTCAGTTCATTGTCCTTTTTTTGGTGACCAATCGAAACCAAAAGCTATTTTATTGCTTTTAAATTATAGGTTGTGATAGCTGTAGGTAGGCTAGTTGAGAACAAGTTCTCATTTGCAACTGCGACCTGGCCAAGATAAAGCATAGCAATTCGACACATACAACAACAAAGAGTTACACATGGAATAAACAAAACATACAGTCAATAATACAGTAGAAAAAATAAGAAAACAAAAAAGTCTATATACAGTGAGTGCGAATGAGGTAAGATAAGGGAGTTAAGGGAGTAAATAGGCAATGGTGGCGAAGTAATTACAATATAGCAATTAAACACTGGAATGGTAGATGTGCAGAAGATGAATGTGCAAGTAGAGATACTTGGGTGCAAAGGAGGAAGATAAATAAATAAATACAGCATGGGGATGAGGTAGATAGGTGGGCTGTTTACAGATGGGCTATGTACAGGTGCAGTGATCTGTGAGCTGCTCTGACAGCTGGTGCTTAAAGTTAGTGAGGGAGATATGAGTCTCCAGCTTCAGTGATTTTTGCAGTTCATTCCAGTCATTGGCAGCAGAGAACTGGAAGGAAAGGCGACCAAAGGAGGAATTGGCTTTGGGGGTGACCGGTGAGATATACCTCCTGGAGCGTGTGCTACAGGTGGGTGCTGCTATGGTGACCAGTGAGCTGAGATAAGGCGGGGCTTTACCTAGCAGAGACTTGTAGATGACCTGTAGCCAGTGGGTTTGGCGATGAGTATTAAGCGAGGGCCAACCAACGAGAGCGTACAGGTCGCAATGGTGGGTAGTGTATGGGGCTTTGGTGACAAAACGGATGGCACTGTTGAGTACAGTGTTGGAGGCTATTTTGTAAATGACATCGCCGAAGTCGAGGATCAGTAGGATGGCCAGTTTTACGAGGATATGTTTGGCAGCATGAGTGAGGGATGCTTTGTTGCGATATAGGAAGCCGATTCTAGATTTAATTTTGGTCAGAGCCGTCCAGAGTAGTGATGCTGGATGGGCGGGCAGGTGCGGGCAGTGATCGATTGAATAGCATGCATTTAGTTTTACTTGCATTTAAGAGCAGTTGGAGGCCACGGAAGGAGAGTTGTATGGCACTGAAGCTCGTCTGGAGGTTAGTTAACACAATGTCCAAAGAGGGGCCAGAAGTATACAGAATGGTGTCATCTGCATAGAGGTGGATCAGAGAATCACCAGCAGCAAGAGCGACATAGTCTTGCAGCGACAAAATGCCTGCAATGAAGATGTCTTTCTGATTCAGAGGGGTTGGGTTAAATGCGGAAGACACATTTCAGTTGAAGGCATTCAGTTGTACAACTGACTAGGTGTCACCCTTTCCCCTTTCCCTATCTCAGTCCACTAATGCAGGACTAGTAAAGGCCCAGTGCACTACTTTTGTGATTTGTTTTGTGTTTACCAGCATTTGTAACTTGAGTGTGATAATTATCTGTACAAAACAGTTCATCTGATTTTTTCCTCATGGGGATGGAAAGTCTAAAGGTCACAGGAGGTTGGTGGCACCTTAATTGGGGAAAATGGGCCCGTAGTAATGACTAGAGTGGAATTAGCGGAATGGTGCCAAATACATCAAACACATGGTTTCCACGGTTTCCAGGTGTTTGATGCCATTCCATCTGCTCCGTTCTGGCCATTATTATGAGCTGTTATTATTATTATGAGCTGTCCCCTCAGCAGCCTCCTGCAGTACAGGTCCAAACCTAGATGAGCAGCCTCCTGCAGTACATGTACAAACCTAGATGAGCAGCCTCCTGCAGTACAGGTACAAACCTAGATGACCAGCCTCCTGCAGTACAGGTACAAACCTAGATGAGCAGCCTCCTGCAGTACAGGTACAAACCTAGATGAGCAGCCTCCTGCAGTACAGGTACAAACCTAGATGAGCAGCCTCCTGCAGTACAGGTCCAAACCTAGATGAGCAGCCTCCTGCAGTACAGGTCCAAACCTAGATGAGCAGCCTCCTGCAGTACAGGTACAAACCTAAATGAGCAGCCTCCTGCAGTACAGGTACAAACCTAGATGAGCAGCCCCTGCAGTACAGGTACAAACCTAGATGAGCAGCCTCCTGCAGTACAGGTACAAACCTAGATGACCAGCTTATGTGCAAAACAGTAATGTACATTTACATTATGTACAAGTGGTTTCTAAGGCTGGTATATTAATACTGCACAAAAAAAGGGGTTGTTTTCAATGTTATTCAATGTTATCAATGTTATTTGATCAATAAAAATATATAATTTGATGGAATGTTTTGTGTCTTTGCCTATAACGTTGCACCTTCTGATGTAAATGTTTGAGTACAGGGTTTTGTTCTTTCTGGATGCCATTAGAATGTCAATAGCAGAGAAAAGGGACAGGGCAACCACTCTTACAATTCCAACTATTGGATCCTGCAAGGTACTGCTCTTAATTATACAACTACCTTTTTTGCCAAAGCAGAGATGCTGAAAACAAGTTTTTGCCAGCGCTGCAAACATCTATATGGTCTGCTAATACAAATAAAGGACCAGTGCACTACTTTTGTGAAAAAATTAATTTCAGTACCCTCAAATTTTTTTATATATATATTTTGTTTATTATTTTTCAGGAGGTGCTGCAGCACCCTCAGCTGCCCTACTTCCTGCAGCTATGATCCTCTGCCAGCATCCCCAATCCCCACCTGTAGACTGCCTATCTCTGGAATAATGCATTTCCACCTCTCACTCTATCAGTCTTGTTTGTCCATCTTCCTGAATTAAAATGAGATATTCTAACAGATCCATTTTGCTGGCAAAACATCATTAAATATTAAGTTTTTTAGCTATAGTGGATGTATACGACTGCTTTTATATAATGAGCACCCAGATAGTGCAACTGCTGCTTATGAAAAGCTATAATATCAGACAGAGACAAGTTGGCCCGGGAAAAAACATGCGCGTGACACCTCCTAGTTGGCTACTATGTCGCAATATTAATATTCTCAGAGCCACCTTGTTGACACAAAAAATATATATATTTTCAGAGCTACCTTGCTGACACAAAATGTTTCAATATTCTACGAGCCGCCTTGTTCGTTGATGCAATATCTAAATATTCTCAGCGCCACCATACAGAATGTTTTCCTTCCCTGGCAAATATTGCAGACGGGCAAATGCTAAAATTAGCTGGGCGCTAACCTTATGTGGAACAGTGGAAAGCGCCCGAGACAATGACACTGTCATAGTAGACTGTATGCGCCGTTTCATAAGGGTGGCTTCATATAGCCTTTAGCAGGGGGTCGGAAACCATTTTCAGTGCCAATTTACAATTGATCCTACCATTTCTAAAGCTCTGTGTGCCAGTTACAATTTCAATATAAGCCTATGCCAGGGCTCTCCAACCCTGTTCCTGGAGAGCTACCGTCCTGTAGCTTTTCGCTCCGACCCCAATCTAGCGAAAACCAACAGGCCGGTAGCTCTCCCCAACACAGGGTCTGAGTGCCTTGGCCTTCGTATTGCAGGCTACCTAACTGTGCCCCAAAAATGTCTAACTGCCCACAAACGGAATAATTCTATAGTTGGGTTCGAGATAGAGGCGCCACGCCACAAAACAATGATTACCTGTACCGAGGCGCTGTCCATTCATCACCACGCCACGGAACTATAACTACCTGTACCGAGGCGCTGTCCATTCATCACCACGCCACGGAACTATAACTACCTGTACCGAGGCGCTGTCCATTCAGCACCACACCACGGAACTATAACTACCTGTACCGAGGCGCTGTCCATTCAGCACCACGCCACAGAACTATAACTACCTGTACCGAGGCGCTGTCCATTCAGCACCATGCCACAGAACTATAACTACCTGTACCGAGGCGCTGTTCCATTCAGCACCACACCACGGAACTATGACTACCTGTACCGAGGCGCTGTCCATTCAGCACCACGGAACTATGACTACCTGTACCGAGGCGCTGTTCCATTCAGCACCACGCCACAGAACTATGACTACCTGTACCGAGGCGCTGTTCCATTCAGCACCACACCACGGAACTATGACTACCTGTACCGAGGCGCTGTCCATTCAGCACCACGGAACTATGACTACCTGTACCGAGGCGCTGTCCATTCAGCACCACGGAACTATGACTACCTGTACCGAGGCGCTGTCCATTCAGCACCATGCCACAGAACTATAACTACCTGTACCGAGGCGCTGTTCCATTCAGCACCACACCACGGAACTATAACTACCTGTACCGAGGCGCTGTCCATTCAGCACCACACCACGGAACTATAACTACCTGTACCGAGGCGCTGTCCATTCAGCACCACGCCACAGAACTATAACTACCTGTACCGAGGCGCTGTTCCATTCAGCACCACACCACGGAACTATGACTACCTGTACCGAGGCGCTGTCCATTCAGCACCACGGAACTATGACTACCTGTACCGAGGCGCTGTCCATTCAGCACCACACCACGGAACTATGACTACCTGTACCGAGGCGCTGTCCATTCAGCACCACACCACGGAACTATGACTACCTGTACCGAGGCGCTGTCCATTCAGCACCACGGAACTATGATTACCTGTACCGAGGCGCTGTCCATTCAGCACCACACCACGGAACTATGACTACCTGTACCGAGGCGCTGTCCATTCAGCACCACACCACGGAACTATGACTACCTGTACCGAGGCGCTGTCCATTCAGCACCACGGAACTATGACTACCTGTACCGAGGCGCTGTCCATTCAGCACCACACCACGGAACTATAACTACCTGTACCGAGGCACTGTCCATTCAGCACCACGCCACAGAACTATAACTACCTGTACCGAGGCGCTGTCCATTCAGCACCATGCCACAGAACTATAACTACCTGTACCGAGGCGCTGTTCCATTCAGCACCACACCACGGAACTATGACTACCTGTACCGAGGCGCTGTCCATTCAGCACCACGGAACTATGACTACCTGTACCGAGGCGCTGTCCATTCAGCACCACACCACGGAACTATGACTACCTGTACCGAGGCGCTGTCCATTCAGCACCACACCACGGAACTATGACTACCTGTACCGAGGCGCTGTCCATTCAGCACCACGGAACTATGATTACCTGTACCGAGGCGCTGTCCATTCAGCACCACACCACGGAACTATGACTACCTGTACCGAGGCGCTGTCCATTCAGCACCACACCACGGAACTATGACTACCTGTACCGAGGCGCTGTCCATTCAGCACCACGGAACTATGACTACCTGTACCGAGGCACTGTCCATTCAGCACCACACCACGGAACTATAACTACCTGTACCGAGGCGCTGTCCATTCAGCACCACACCACGGAACTATGACTACCTGTACCGAGGCGCTGTCCATTCAGCACCACACCACGGAACTATGACTACCTGTACCGAGGCGCTGTCCATTCAGCACCACGGAACTATGACTACCTGTACCGAGGCGCTGTCCATTCAGAGGTGCTGAATCACGGACATGGTTTAAATGTGTAGAGTTTCCTTTTGTATTTTGTGATTTTCGTCATTCTTTGGTCGATTTTGTATGACTAAGAATATGTCCTTGTAGATTAAGTCCTTTGAAATGCATGTGTAGGATAAATTGGGCAGATTGCATTCGGGTCAGCTGTTTTTTGCTCCAGCTACTTTCACATTGATGTAAGCATTTGAAATCGGCCTTGTTGTGACTTGATACTGTGTATTAAGCATCTATTTCACGTTGCACTGTATGTGCCGTTCCACAACTAAATCAGTCAATTTATGATGAGGTTCAGTAGTGGTTGACATTGTACACGCGGTTCCACAGACCTTTAAACCTGATATTGCGGTGATCATCAATGGCTGCAATATCAGGTTTAAAGGTCTGTGGAACGGCCATTGAAGATCACCGCAATATCAGGTTTAAAGGTCTGTAGAATGGACATTAATGATCATGAATGGCTGGGGTCATTTTGTTTGTTTTTGCTGTTCTCCAAATATAATTTTAGTGTTTTTTAAATTGTGTAGAAATACAGTAAATGAGCTTCAACTTCCCCAAAAGTCCTGCCATACACCTAGGTTTAGCTGAACTACATAACCAAAACTACATGACCTGTCAGCAACGGGTGTGGCTGAAATAGCCGAATCCACTAATGTAAACCTACAAGCACACACACACACACACACACACACACACACACACACACACACACACACACACACACACACACACACACACACACACACACACACACACACACACACACACACACACACACACACACACACACACACACACACACACACACTCAGATAGAAATCCAATTTCTGTTAACAGCAGCATGTAAGCTCTGATAGGATCTATCACCTGCAGCTATAAAAGCAGAGAGCCGTGGTTCCATCCTTCACTACCCCTCCCTCCCCATTAAACACACACACACACAGCTCCTAAATCTGTCCCAAAGTGGCCTCTTAGATAGTTGGGATAGAGGGGATCAATAGAGTGACACAGACACCAAGGGATGGATGGCTGGCTGGATGGGTGGACGGCTGGATGGGTGGACGGCTGGATGGGTGGACGGCTGGATGGGTGGACGGCTGGACAGATAGATGGGTGGATGGATTCATAGATAGATAGATAGATAGATAGATAGATAGATAGATAGATAGATAGATAGATAGATAGATAGATAGATAGATAGATAGATAGATAGATAGATAGATAGATAGATAGATAGATAGATAGATAGATAGATAGATAGATAGATAGATAGATAGATAGATAGATAGATAGATAGATAGATAGATAGATAGATAGATAGATAGGGTCTCAGCCTCACAGAGAGAGAGAGAGGTGTTTGTTGTTGCAGAATGAAGTGAGTTCATTCTTACAAGGTAAGTTCATTGAGTCAGCATAAAGTGGTAGACACCATATTACAGCTATGCAATCCATCATAATCACCATACTGTATGGTCTCTGATGTGGTTACATGCTGATGTATGTTGCAAACTCAACTAGCTCTCACAGTCTCACGCAAGAATTAGACGTTCTTCCATGTTTCTCAAACGTCAAATTTCGAACTGTTTAAGGTTAAGTTTAGGCATTAACTCCGAAATCTTAAGGCTAGGCATTAACTATGACTGGTTAAGGTTTGGGATAGGCTTAAATCAAAAATCTAATTTCTATTTCTGGATTTGAACTTTCAACCTTTAGAATCAGAGGCAGATGCTTCTGCCCGTCCACCACGCTCTAGCAAAACCAAAACCTACTTGAAGTTAACAGAGCTCGCTGTTGCCCCTACTGGTTGGTTTCCATGTCATCTCCCAACGTCCTCAGATATGGATGGACGTTGAATACTGACTTGTATCAAGGGTGATCTGGCTGTGTAAACTGGTTTGAACAGGTCCAGTGTGTTCAGTTGGTGTTCTCTAACAGTTGTTCCATTTCCTCTGTTCCAGTAGTGCAGAATTGACTTGACTGACTCAGTAGACTTGACAGTTGACTTGACTGACTCACCTTCATGGCTTCAGACTTCTTGTGGAACATCTCCTCCATGTTCTCAGCCAGCTTCTTCACCAACCTCAATCCATCTATCTCTTCTACACGCACCGCTCGCTCAAACTCCTTATACTTCTGTAAGAAACACACGTACACACACATACGACCTCATTATACACATTGTAGCAAGAACATTTGTAAGAAAACACACAAAATCAGAAAATGCATTAAAATGTCATGTATTAATATATTTTGACCAACAATGTAACCTAACTAACTCAAATGGCAACCACAAAACCCATTCCAACCCCAGCCAGTGACATATCGACCCCACCAACACACACGCACGCACACACATGCACACTTAGCAAAGCATTATCTTTGCACACACACACAGCATAAATCAGGCCTCACCATGTCCAGTGACCACATCAGCTCTGTTAAATCTCATTACTGTGTAACAGTGGGGTGCTTACATTCACCACCAACCTCATTGGGGCGGTGACATTAAGTCCTAATAATTCCAGCACTTGTACATGCCACAAACTCTCAGCACACACACACACACACACACACAGACAGACAGACAGACAGACAGACAGACAGACAGACAGACAGACAGACAGACAGACAGACAGACAGACAGACAGACAGACAGACAGACAGACAGACAGACAGACAGACAGACAGACAGACAGACAGACAGACAGACAGACAGACAGACAGACAGACAGACAGACAGACAGACAGACAGACAGACAGACAGACAGACAGACAGACAGACAGACAGACAGACAGACAGACAGACAGACAGACAGACAGACAGACAGACAGACAGACAGACAGACAGACAGACAGACAGACAGACAGACAGACAGACAGACAGACAGACAGACAGACAGACAGACAGACAGACAGACAGACAGACAGACAGATATATATATATACAGACAGACAGACAGACAGACAGACAGACAGACAGACAGACAGACAGACAGACAGACAGACAGACAGACAGACAGACAGACAGACAGACAGACAGACAGACAGACAGACAGACAGACAGACAGACAGACAGACAGACAGACAGACAGACAGACAGACAGACAGACAGACAGACAGACAGACACACACACACACACACACACACACACACACACACACACACACACACACACACACACACACACACACACACACACACACACACACACACACACACACACTCTGTGCCTGGTTGGAACATGTTTTTCTAAAGATCATCTGAGGAATAATGTTTCCCTGCGGAGCTGAGGGCGGCTGTGTTTGAGTCTCAAGGGGATTTAATGGAAGATTACCGGGGTATCAAATGGCACTGGCCTCTCTAATGTTCTGCCAAAGGGCTTAGACGCAACGCTCTCACGCCATCCTATAGCTACCCAGAGAGGGAAGGGATGACATAGAGATGAATAGAGAGAGAGCAAGAGAGAGCGAGAGAGAAAGAGAGAAAGAAATGTCGGATTTCGTTCATGATCTGCAAAACTGGTCGCCACCAAAAAGGAAAGCAAGAGGAAATGCAACTAAATGAAATGGCTTTAACGAGTAAGACACCCACTGTTTAGGCTGCTGCTGCCCAACAGAAAGACTGCAGAGTGAGAGACGTAAACATTTACTCCTGTTCATTGTAGAGTGAATTATCGTAGGATTCTATTTACTACACGGCATCATTTAAATTAACTGGAGAGTTAGATATTGGCCATTGTAATGTCAATTGTGCAATAGTATTGTCTTTCGAGTGTGGGAGGTGTGGAGGGATATGTCCGAATTCCATGCATTTTTCGTCAATCAGTTCGCGCCTCTTGTTATTTGTTTTTTTGCTTTTCATATCGGTGATTTCATTGTTTACCAGCAATGCTCACGTCTATGTCAATTATGCCTTTGTTTTAATTAACGAGTTAGGTGTTGGCCAAAGCAGACCACTGCCTTAAATCTACTTCGGATCATTTAAATAATCCCTCCAAAGTTAGGCAAGTAGTGAAAGGTTTGGAGCGCAAAAAAGATACACTGTTTCCCAAACAATTGTTGGTAGACACACAGATTGTAACTGAGAGAACCTCTATTCTTAAATCAGCATTTTCTAGATACAGGCAGTTCATTTGTAAATATTAAAGCCCCCCTGTGAATTTACCCCTGTGCACTCCTTCCTCACCAGGTTCTCCTTCTCATCCTTCTCTGTTTTACAAGTGCGTAAAGCCCTGAAAGAAATTGATAGAAAGAAATCCCGTGGCCCTGATGAACCAGACCCCTGCCTCTTACACCTAGCTGTAGACATCATTGCTCCCCCTTAACGTGCATTTTTAACCTCACGCTTGACATTAAGGAAATCCCCAAGTTATGGAAATCTGCTTTAGTACAGCCTCTCCTGGAAGGTGGAGATCCTTTGCTACTTGGCAACTATCGGCCCATATCACAACTGTCTGTACTGTCAAAGGTACTGGAGTCCTTAGTTAGTAGGGAGCTGAAGGCCTATTTCCAAGAAAACAACATCTTAAATGGAATGCAATCAGGTTTTAGGTCTGGCCACAGCACTGTTTCAGCAACATTGAAGGTTTTAAATGACATCCACTGGGCTCTTGACAAGAAGTTACCCTGTGTGTCTTTATTGATTTGTCGAAGGCATTTGACACCGTGGACGATGCTGTCCTGGTGCAAAGGTTAACATGTTGTGGAATGAATGGTCATGCATTTTATAAATTGTTATTAATTGACTTGCCTAGTTAAATAAAGGTTAAATAAAATTTAAAAAAATAAAAAGCCTCTAGATTGGTTTATAAATGACCTATCAAATCATATACAACGTGTAATGGCGGATGGTTGTAAATCTGATTCAGGTGTTCCGCAAGGTTCTATTTTGGGCCCACTGTTGTTCATTTTGTATATCAACAACATTGAGGATCATATTGAAACAGTGGATGTTCATTTTTATGCAGATGATACTGTTCTTTATTCAAGTGGTTTAGTTTGTCTTTAGCTTTTGAAAATGCCCAAAGAGCATTTAACACCATACAACAGAATCTGTATGATTTAAAGCTGGTTCTAAATTCAGGTAAAACAAAATGCATGGTATTTTCAAATGCCAGGCATGTTACAAATCATGTCATTGCTACATTGGTTGGACATACTATAGAGCAAATTAAAGTGTACACATATTTGGGAGTGTGGGCTGATGATAAGCTGAGCTTCACTGTGCATGTAGAGAACTTGATGAGGAAGCTCAAGCTGAGAATAGGTTTTTATTACCGGCATAAGGCTTGTTTTCTCTGGAGGCCAGGAAGGAGCTGGTACGATGTACATTACTGGCGGTTTTAGATTTTAGTGAACTTATATATACTGTACAGGCCTCAACCACTACCCTGGGAACACTTGATTCAGTATATCATGTGGCCCTCAGGTTCATTATCAAAAACGTGTAACACATCACTGTGATCTCTACAGCGCTGTTGGGTGGTCGTCATTGACCTTGCGTAGGCTTAAACACTGGTATACCCTGATTTATAAGGCCATATTGGGTAAAATGCCATTTTATCTCCGTTTTTTTTTTTATCAGGTCAGTAAATAAATATCAATTACGGTCCCATTCTCATTTGCTTTTAACAGTACCAAGAATTAGAACAGGTCATGGTAGAAATAGTTTTAGTTACTCAGCTCCGTGGTCCTGGAATTCTCTCCTGAACATTTTAAAATTTGATGATCTAGTCACGTTTGTGGAGTTTAAACACTTGGTCGATGTAGATATCATGGAAGAGTGTAACTGTCTTTAGGACAGCTGTTTTTTAGTCATGACATTTGTGTTTCTTTACGTAATATGTAATTGTTGTATTGTATGTGTGTCTATAGTTTTGTTCAATGTTGTGTTCGTGTATATAAGTTGTTCTGTCTGAAACGTTGTTCCCCCTGCTGTTGTTGGACCAGGTCTCTCTTGAAAAAGAGATGTTATCTCAATGAGAAAAACCTGTATAAATAAAAGTTTAATAAAATAAGAAAATGGTCATGTCAATTGTGCTGTAGTATTGCCTTTGACTATATTATCCCTGTGCATTGAGACACCAAACATAGCGCTCCGGTCAGTTTTAGAATGGGTAACTAGCAACGGGCTGGTGATAAACATCATAGCACTCCGGTCAGTTTTAGAATGGGTAACTAGCAACGGGCTGGTGATAAACATCATAGCACTCCGGTCAGTTTTAGAATGGGTAACTAGCAACGGGCTGGTGATAAACATCATAGCGCTCCGGTCAGTTTTAGAATGGGTAACTAGCAACGGGCTGGTGATAAACATCATAGCGCTCCGGTCAGTTTTAGAATGGGTAACTAGCAACGGGCTGGTGATAAACATCATAGCACTCCGGTCAGTTTTAGAATGGGTAACTAGCAACGGGCTGGTGATAAACATCATAGCACTCCGGTCAGTTTTAGAATGGGTAACTAGCAACGGGCTGGTGATAAACATCATAGCGCTCCGGTCAGTTTTAGAATGGGTAACTAGCAACGGGCTGGTGATAAACATCATAGCGCTCCGGTCAGTTTTAGAATGGGTAACTAGCAACGGGCTGGTGATAAACATCATAGCACTCCGGTCAGTTTTAGAATGGGTAACTAGCAACGGGCTGGTGATAAACATCATAGCACTCCGGTCAGTTTTAGAATGGGTAACTAGCAACGGGCTGGTGATAAACATCATAGCACTCCGGTCAGTTTTAGAATGGGTAACTAGCAACGGGCTGGTGATAAACATCATAGCACTCCGGTCAGTTTTAGAATGGGTAACTAGCAACGGGCTGGTGATAAACATCATAGCGCTCCGGTCAGTTTTAGAATGGGTAACTAGCAACGGGCTGGTGATAAACATCATAGCACTCCGGTCAGTTTTAGAATGGGTAACTAGCAACGGGCTGGTGATAAACATCATAGCACTCCGGTCAGTTTTAGAATGGGTAACTAGCAACGGGCTGGTGATAAACATCATAGCACTCCGGTCAGTTTTAGAATGGGTAACTAGCAACGGGCTGGTGATAAACATCATAGCACTCCGGTCAGTTTTAGAATGGGTAACTAGCAACGGGCTGGTGATAAACATCATAGCACTCCGGTCAGTTTTAGAATGGGTAACTAGCAACGGGCTGGTGATAAACATCATAGCACTCCGGTCAGTTTTAGAATGGGTAACTAGCAACGGGCTGGTGATAAACATCATAGCACTCCGGTCAGTTTTAGAATGGGTAACTAGCAACGGGCTGGTGATAAACATCATAGCACTCCGGTCAGTTTTAGAATGGGTAACTAGCAACGGGCTGGTGATAAACATCATAGCACTCCGGTCAGTTTTAGAATGGGTAACTAGCAACGGGCTGGTGATAAACATCATAGCACTCCGGTCAGTTTTAGAATGGGTAACTAGCAACGGGCTGGTGATAAACATCATAGCGCTCCGGTCAGTTTTAGAATGGGTAACTAGCAACGGGCTGGTGATAAACATCATAGCACTCCGGTCAGTTTTAGAATGGGTAACTAGCAACGGGCTGGTGATAAACATCATAGCACTCCGGTCAGTTTTAGAATGGGTAACTAGCAACGGGCTGGTGATAAACATCATAGCACTCCGGTCAGTTTTAGAATGGGTAACTAGCAACGGGCTGGTGATAAACATCATAGCACTCCGGTCAGTTTTAGAATGGGTAACTAGCAACGGGCTGGTGATAAACATCATAGCACTCCGGTCAGTTTTAGAATGGGTAACTAGCAACGGGCTGGTGATAAACATCATAGCACTCCGGTCAGTTTTAGAATGGGTAACTAGCAACGGGCTGGTGATAAACATCATAGCACTCCGGTCAGTTTTAGAATGGGTAACTAGCAACGGGCTGGTGATAAACATCATAGCACTCCGGTCAGTTTTAGAATGGGTAACTAGCAACGGGCTGGTGATAAACATCATAGCACTCCGGTCAGTTTTAGAATGGGTAACTAGCAACGGGCTGGTGATAAACATAAAAAAAACTAAAAGCAGAATTTTTTCACTCAACACTAAACCTTTAGATCTATTATTGAATAATGTGGCTATTGAGCAAGTTGGAGACTAAAGTGCTGGGTGTAACCCTAGGTAGGCAAGCGTTTATGGTCAAAACATATAGACTCAATGGTTGCTAAAATGAGAAGAGGTCTCACCATGATAGTGCTTTTCTCTGCCTTCTTGACATCTCAGTCGACCAGACAGGTTCCTACAGGCCCTAGTTTTGTCACACCTGGAGTACTGCTGTGTGGTCATGTGCGGCAGAGAAGGACATAGGTAAATTGCAGTTGGTCCAGAACAAAGCAGCACGTATTACACTTAGATGTACACGGAGGGAAAGTGTCAGTCACATGCGTGTCAGTCTCTCCTGGC
>NC_092102.1:40573515-40583515 GCF_045679555.1 Salvelinus alpinus | reverse complement strand
TTTTAGTGAGTGGTCGTCAGAATCTTCCAGTCAATTTTGGCGCGATCACGAGAGAGAGTGCTCTCGTTCCAATGCTCTTTCTTCAGACAATGAAATTCTCCGGTTGGATCCTTATTGATGATTAATGTAAAATTAATGCAAACATCATTTGACCTGTTTCTACGACCTGTAACGGAACTTTTTGAGTTTTTGTCTGGAAGTGCGTCATGAAAATGGATTCCTGGGCTGAACATGCTAACAACAAGTGGCTAAATGATGGGCTTTATGGAACTTTTCAGTCATTTATTGTCGATCTGGGAATCCTGGGAGTGCCTTCTGATGAAGTTATTCGAAGGTAAGTGCATATTTATAGTGTTTTTGTAGCTTTTGTTGACGCCAAAATGGTGACTATTTCTTTGGCTGGTTTGGGCTCTGGGCGCCGTTCTCAGATTAATCTTTTTCCGTAAAGTTTATTTTGAAATCTGACACAGCGGTTGCATAGAGGATAAGTTTATCTTTAATTATGTGAATAACACTTGCATCTTTTATCAATGTTTATTATGAGTATTTCTGCAAAATCACCAGATGTTTTGGAATTAAAACATTACTGCACATAACGCGCCAATGTAAACTGAGATTTTTTTAATATATATATATACACATTATCGAACAAAACATAAATGTATTGTGTAACATGATGTTATATGACTCATCTGATGAAGATTTTCCAAGGTTAGTGAATAATTCTATCTCTATCTGTGGGTTTTGTATAAGCTACCTGTGCTGTGAAAGAAATGTCTGTGCTTTTTTGAATTTGGTGGTGAGCTAATATAAATATACGTGGTGTTTTCGATGTAAAACATTTAAAAAATCGGACATGTTGGCTGGATTCACAAGATGTTTATCTTTCATTTGCTGTATTGGACTTGTTAATGTGTGAAAGTTAAATATTTCAAAAAAATATTTTTGAATTTCGCGCACTGCCTTTTCAGTGGAAAGTGGGGGGGGTTCCGAAAATAAAGTATTTAAAATGTGTGTGTGTATTTCCTCTCACAGAAGGCAGCATATAGGTTTGCAGGTCAGTTGATTAACTTCTTATGGCTGGGGGCAGTATTGTGTAGCTTGGATGAATAAGGTGCCCCCAGCCAACGTCAGATTTCCCACTTCCTGGTTGGATTTTTCTCAGGTTTTCGCCTGCCATATGAGTTCTGTTATACTCACAGACATCATTCAAACAGTTTTAGAAACTTCAGAGTGTTTTCCTTTCACATCTACTAATAATATGCATATATTAGCAACTGGGACCAAGTAGCAGGCAGTTTACTCTGGGCACGCTTTTCATCCAAACGTGAAAATGCTGCCCCCTAGCCCGAACAGGTTAAACAGCACAACATTTTTTAGTTGTGCTAACATAATTGCAAAAGGGTTTTCTAATGACCATTTAGGCTTTTAAAATGATAAACTTGGATTAGCTAACACAACGTGCCATTGGAACACAGGAGTGATGGTTGCTGATAATGGGCCTCTGTACGCCTATGTAGATATTCCATTCAAAATCTGCCGTTTCCAGCTACAATTGTCACTTAAAATATGAACAATGTTTACACCGTATTTCTGATCATTTGATGTTATTTTAATGGACAAAAGTGTGCTTTTCTTTAAAAAACAAGGACATTTCTAAGTGACCCCAAACTTTTGAACGGTAGTGTAGATACATTTGCCTCTTTGCCAAAATACATTTAATGCCTTAAAATGCATTCCAGAGGTGCATGTACAAACATTTGCATCTTTGCTCAAATGCATGTAATTCCTGATAATATTCCAAAAATGCGTGCCTATGACATCTAGTCTACAGGGTGGCCAAAGTTGTTCCTTAGTCGGCTTCTTAAATTACTCTTTACGTATTGATTAATAGACGGGTCAGCTGACAACCTCACAAAAACGATGCACACACTTCAATGGGGCAGAAAGTTGTGTGTTGTTGTGATTCTGTATGGCCAGATAGCTAGCAACAATGACAATGAGCTGCTATGTGGGGAATCGTAGGTGGCTAGTTTCAACAAGTTTTATCTTGTTCTTGATACCATGATGCCTGGAAACACTTGGTTTGTTATTTAACTAAAACATAACCAATCTTTGTTATTCAACTATTATGGGCAGCCTAGCTGTGTGGAGGAGAGCCGTGGAAACTGAAGACCGCAGCCTCCCGCAAAACAGTCTACACTCCCAACGAGAGGCCCGGAGCGGATACAAACAACAAATAGTTTCGCCGCCCTGGAGCCTGATCTTCCTCCACCTTCGTCGCTGGGGGTACCTGTGTCTGCGGCCGCAGTGCCTACTCCTACTCCTTCCCCTATGATTTCGACGTCGGCACCCTTCCGTCCCTGCTCTGGATCGAGCGGGGCTTCTCCATCTGTCAGAGGCTTGCACCATCCTGTGAAGCTTGGGAGTGGGCGGATTTCCTCGTCCTTCTCACTAGCCGTGATTTTGGACAGCTCCATGGTAAGAAATTTGACTGTTCCTGGTGCAAAAACAATGTCCTATCCCGGAGCTCCGGGTAAATGACATTACTAACCTGCTCCCGAATGTACTACACCAGGAAATGGACATAGATTCTATCGTAGTCCACGTGGGTTTTTATGACATTATGAAGGGCAGCTCTGAACAGTTGAAACTGGATTTTAAAGAGCTGATTGACTCTCTGCTAGACACTAATAAAAGACCCGTCATATCTGTCCCTGTGTCCTCTCTGAATCATGGCATTGAATGATTTAGCATGATTCTTTCTCTTCACAACTGGCTACGTGATTATTGCAGCTCAATGGGTGTAGCTTTTGTTTACAATTTTGATAGCTTTTGGAAACAAAACATGTTTTATAAGGAGGATGGGATCCACCCAAATCATTTGGGTTCCTGGATCCTTTCACAGCATTATAAGGCTGCGTTGAGACAATGACTTATCAATGACCCAAGCCCAGCTCAGTTAATCCCTATCATTGTGTCGCTGAATCATCAAAATGCTTTAGCAAATGTACATTATCCCAGGGGCATTGGTAGACACACTGCACGTAACCTAATGTATGTCCCTCTAACTGCCCTGAATGCCTCTGCTAATCCTATGTGCCTATGAACCTGATGTATGCTGTTAGCACTGAGGCGGTGTGCCCTAGTAGGAAGTCCACTGTGTGTAGCTCACCCTGCACTACCATAAATAACATGAAAATATCTCCTTCTGCTAAGCTTCCCAGTAAAGCAATGAAAAACGCAAGCATCCCAGAAAAGTGCTCAAAATAGCCCACGTTAACATATGTAGCTTGAGAAAAAAGGTTAATGAAATGAATAACTTGTTAGTAACAGATATTGCATATTCTAACTATCTCTGAAACTCACTTAGAAAATACATTTGATGATACAGCGGTAGCAATACAAGGTTTTAAAATGTACAGAAAATACAGAAATGCCAGTGGTGGAGGTGTTGCTGTTTATATTCAGAACCACATTCCTGTAAAGATTAGAGAGGATCTGATGTTAAACATGTTTGGGCTATAGGGGGCGAATTGGAAAAACTGGAAAATATGCGCAAATTTTCAAACGGCCTTTTAATCAATTTCTGCTCTTACAATATGCATATTGTTAATAGTATTGGATAGAAAAGAGTCTCAAGTTTCTAAAACCGTTTTAATTTTTTCTCTAAGTGGAACACAAGTCCTTTGGCAGCACTTTCCCCGACCAGGAAGTAAAATGCAAGATGTTTATGCTCGCTTCAACGCTCTGCCTATACATGGTCATGCCACTTATGACCCGAAACACACCTCGTACGCCTTCCTCTGGGTGTCTAGAGGACGTCAGAGGAGAAATCATGCGTTTATCTTGTTTTGACGTGAAATAAGACCTATTTCTTTGACGTGACCGTCAATTTCAGGAAGTCAGAAGCGTGCGACTTGGGAGAGATATCATGTTTTGTTTTGCTGCCGTTTCGGATGTGAACTATCTCCAGCTCGGATTTGATTTGATAAATGAGACCATGTCATCGTAATGTATGTTTTTTCAATATAGTTTAATCAGATTATTTGAATTTTTTCGGGAGTTTTGCCGTGTTCCGTAATGTTTACTTTGTTTACATTGGAGAGTTCCGTGCCACTCGACCAGTACCCCTGCTAAATGAAGATGGAAAGTTGCCATTCTGAATGGATTGAACGACTCTTCTGGACTAAGGACAACTTGATCAACATTCTGATGAAAGATCAGCCAAAGTAAGACCAAATTTATAATGTTATTTCATATATCTGTCGTGCATGTCAACTGGTCGCGCGCGCCCAAGTGTGTCTGTCTGGCGTGGCTATGCTAATTTAGCGCTACATTTAGTTTTCGATGTAAAACATTTAATAAATCGGAAATATTGTCTGGAATCACAAGAATCCTGTTTTTCAATTGCTGCACAGTATGTATTTCTCAGAAATGTTTTATGAGGAGTAATTCGGTATTTGATGTTGGTGTCTGTAAATGTTATGGCTGCTTTCTGAT
The DNA here is from genome assembly GCF_045679555.1 of Salvelinus alpinus. Classification (NCBI taxonomy): domain Eukaryota; kingdom Metazoa; phylum Chordata; class Actinopteri; order Salmoniformes; family Salmonidae; genus Salvelinus; species Salvelinus alpinus. The sequence goes on along the minus strand of NC_092102.1, from coordinate 40,579,012 downwards.
TGTAGCTGAAATGTAATTTATGATTTATACCATAAATATACACATTTAAAAAATAAAAAAAAATGCTATACAATAAATATGTTATCAGACTGTCATCTTATGAAGTTGTTTTCTTGGTTAGTGGCTATATATATATCTTCATTTGGTCGAATTAGTGATAGCTGGTGATGGACGTTGGTGTTAGAAAGTGGTGTCTTTTGCTAAGGTGGTTAGCTAATAGATTTACATATTTTGTCTTCCCTGTAAAACATTTTAAAAATCGGACATGTTGGTTAGATTCACAAGATGTCTGCCTTTCATATGCTGTATTGGACTTGTTAATGTGTGAAAGTTAAATATTTAAAAAAAATGTTTTTTTTGAATTTGCCGCTCTGCCTTTTCAGTGGAATGTGGGAGGAGTTCCGCTAGCGGAACCCCTGGCCTCAACAGGTTTTAAATACTGTTGAAGTAATATGGCTACAAATGAATCTGCCTCACCTAAAGCCCATTCTTGTGGAAAGCTGCTATAGATCACCAAGTTCTAACAGTCAGTATCTGGATAACGTGTGAAATTCTTGATAATGCATGTTATATCAACAGAGAAGTATATTTTCTGGGTGATTTAAATATTGACTGGCTTTCATCAAAATGCCCACTCAAGAAAACTCTTCAAACTGTAACCAATGCCTGCAACCTGGTTCAGGTTATCAGTCAATCTACCAGGGTAGTTACAAACAGCACAGGAATGAAATTATCAACATGTATTGATCACATATTTACTAACATGCTGACTACACCGCTCGCATCGAGTCCGCGAGTGTTGCAAAATAAATGTAGACATACGTTATTCAATTATTGCACCCACATTGCTCGTTCGCGCCAACGAGCGTCTGCGTTGCCAAGGGATAAAATAGAAGTCAGTTCTATTTGTGACGCTGATCGCGTTGCAAGTCCTGCCTCTCCCATCTCCTCATTGGTATATAGAAGCAGATAACCACGTGCCATCTCCTCATTGGTTATACCCACATGGGTGACTGAAAGACGAACGGAGGTCGGTGGTGGTAATACACCTTTTATGAAAGTTAGTTGCCAATCACCATGTAAGTCCAAAGAAGAAAAAGTCTGGATGGGGAGATGATTAGAAATGATTCGATTGAACGTTTTATGTGTGGATTAATTGTCGGAATAGAGGACCTTGTGCATTTCATGTAAAATAAAAACTCAACATTTATATCCCAGGACAAATTTGCTAGCAACAGCAAGCTAGCTAAATAGGACAAATTTGCTAGCAACTGCAAGCTAGCTAGCTAAAATTGCCATACATTTTTAATGCTTTTTGACATTGAATTGAATGTTCATGTCTCTAACATAAGCCGCCTCCAACGTTGTTTTAGAGAATTTGGCCGTATGTCCAACCGGCCTCACATCCGCAGACCGCGTGTAACCACGCCAGCCCAGGACCTCCACATCCGGCTTCTTCAACTGCAGTATAATCTGAGACCAGACACCCGGACAGTTGATGAAACCGAGAAGTATTTCTGTCTGTAATAAAGCCCTTTGGGGAAATAATCATTCAGATTGGCTGGGCCTGGCTCCCCAGTGGGTGGGCCTATGCCCTCCTAGGTCCACCCATGGCTGCACCCCTGCCCAGTCATGTGAAATCCATAGATTATGGCCTAATTCATGTATTTCAATTGACTGATTTCCTTATATGAACTGGAACTCAGTAAAATCATTGAAATTGTCACGTTGTGTTTATATTTTTGTTCAGTATATATTGTGATATACTGTACATTTTACATAGATTTATGTAAACATTTAAATAATGTATACATACATTCCGTAATATATGTTGTAATATATTTAATGTATTAAATAAAAAATGTTAAATACATTATTTGGCCAATTTAAAATATTTCACATGTATCCTAAAGCATGTAGAGTTGAAGTCAGAAGTTAACATACACCTTAGCCAAACACATTTAAACTCAGTTTTTCACAATTCCTGATATTTAATCCTAGTAAAAATTACCTGTTTTAGGTCAGTTAGGATCACCACTTTATTTTAAGAATGTGAAATGTTATAATAATAGTAGAGAGAATGATTTATTTCAGCTTTAATTTCTTTCATCACATTCCCAGTGGGTCAGAAGTTTACATGCACTCAATTAGTATTTGGTAGCATTGCCTTTACATTGTTTATCTTGGGTCAAACATTTCAGGTAGCCTTCCACAAGCTTCCCACAATAAGTTGGGTTAATTTCGGCCAATTCCTCCTGACAGAGCTGGTGTAAATGAGTCAGGTTTGTAGGCCTCCTTGCTTGCACACGCTTTTTCAGTTCTGCCCACATATTTTCTATAGGATTGAGGTCAAGGCTTTGTGATGGCCACTCCAATACCTTGACTTTGTTGTCCTTAAGCCATTTTTCCACAACTTTGGAAGTGTGCTTGGGGTCATTGTCCATTTGGAAAACCCATTTGCGACCAAGCTTTAACTTCCTGACTGATGTCTTGAGATGTTGCTTCAATATATCCACATCATTTTCCATCCTCATGATGCCATCTATTTTGTGAAGTGCACCAGTCCCTCCTGCAGCAAAGCACCCCCACAACATGATGCTGCCACCCCCGTGCTTCACGGTTGGGATGGTGTTCTTCGGCTTGCAAGCCTCCCCCTTTTTCATCCAAACATAACGATGGTCATTATGGCCAAACAGTTCTATTTTTGGACATTTCTCCAAAAAGTACAATCTTTGTCCCCATGTGCAGTTGCAAAACGTAATCTGGCTTTTTTATGGCGGTTTTGGAGCAGTGGCTTCTTCCTTGCTGAGCAGCCTTTCAGGTTATGTCGATATAGGACTCATTTTACTGTGGACATAGATACTTTTATACCCGTTTCCTCCGGCATCTTCAAAAGATCCTTTGCTGTTGTTCTGGGATTGATTTGCACTTTTCGCACCAAAGTACGTTCATCTCTAGGAGACAGAACGCGCCTCCTTCCTGAGCGGTATGACGGCTGCGTGGTCCGATGGTGTTTATACTTGCGTACTATTGTTTGTACAGATAAACGTGGTACCTTCAGGTTTTTGGAAATTGCTCCCAAGGATGAACCAGAGTTGTGGATGTCTACAATTTTTTTCTGGGGTCTTGGCTGATTTCTTTTGATTTTCCCATGATGTCAAACTGAGTTTGAAGGTAAACCTTGAAATACATCCACAGGTACACCTCCAATTGACTCAAATTATGTCAATTAGCCTATCAGAAGATTCTACAGCCATGACATCATTTTCTGGAGTTGTCCAAGCTGTTTAAAGGCACAGTCAACTTAGTATATGTAAACTTCTGACCCACTGGAATTGTGATAAGGTGAATTATAAGTGAAATAATCTGTCTGTGAAATAATCTGTCTGTTGGAAAAATACTTGTGTCATGCACAAAGTAGATGTCCTAACCGACTTGCCAAAACTATAGTTTGTTAACAGGAAATGTGTGGAGTGGTTGAAAAACGAGTTTTAATGTCTCCAACCTAAGTGTATGTAAACTTTCAACTTCAACTGTATCTACTTTGTATTTAGTATTTAGTTTTATGTTTGTTTTGGGGGGGGGTTGTATAGGAGGGCACGGGCAGAGAGAGAGAGATAGAGAGAGGAAGGGTTAGAAACAGAAAGAGACAACGATATAGGAAATATGGTTTGTAACAGCCAGCGCTGGTCGGGCTGCTGTTGTAAACCTCCTTTCATACAACGTCAGGGCCTCCCTTATAACAGGAAGGATTGTTGTGCATGGCAGACCCAGCATTACTCCGCTTTAGAGAGCGGAGGAAGCAAGGGATTTAAACATTGCAAAGAGAGAAAGAGCCTGATAACTCCAGTTAATAGACTCTTTGATGCTTTAAGACTGGGACATCCATAACAAAAAGAGAGGGAGAAAAAACTGCCTGAAAAGAGGGAGAGCAGCAGATTATTCTTCCGTCTGGACCGTTACGCTCAATCTATTCTCAGACTGTTTCTGGGAAGCAGGGCGGGAGCACTCTCTTCCTCCTCCCTCGTTCTCTCTTTACTTCCTGGCTCTCCCTTTGTCAGTGTATCAACCTCTCTCTCATTTCCTCTCCTGTCGTATCACTTCTCTTTTTCTCCTTCTGTGTATTTTCCAGTCTGAGCACAGTCGCCCAGAGTTCAGTGTGATGTGACCTGCCTTTCGTGGGATGACTGGCCCTCCACTCACCATCCAGACCCTGCCTCAATGACACCTTGTGGCAAGGTGTCCAACAGTTTAGTAGCATAAGAAAAAAAACATTTGAATACTTTTTAAAAGTTAGGGCTCTATGCAATCTGGAAAGCTGAAGTGTTAGATTCCATGATAGAAATGTAAAGGTAATTGAGCCGACAAATGCAGCATTTACAGTGAAAGCAGAGACTGCAAACGCGGGAACATTGCCTTTAAATTCCAATCACGCTGTAAAACTGAGCTTCTGACATGTGTATTGAAAAGAACCCGTAATCTAAATTGTCATCAGAACACTAAAACACACAGAATAGGGGCACAAATTTCACCTGCACTAAAAGTCTACAAAGAGACATATCTCCTAGATATTAAACATTTCAACTGACAAATGTTGATGGGATTTGCATCAATAGGCTCTTAAGAGTTAACTGAACAATTTATAAATTAAGATATTTTTAAAGGAAGACAAGAAAGTGTTTTAAGAGGTGTGGAAATATAAAAAATAACGGGCCAATTAAATGATTCATCTGAACTTCAGACCAAACGTGCAATGGCAGGATGGAGCCAATTTCCTGCAGTCAATAAAATAGCACTTTAGTGTGTGTGTGTTAAACGGTGCACAGAGTATGTTCAGGAGAATACCAGTGTTATTGTTGCACTGTCATCGTTTGGCAATTACATTCTGACACGGAAGAGGAAGGGAGACCAGAGGGGATGGGGATGGTGTTCTGTCTGTCTGTCTGTCTGTCTGTCTGTCTGTCTGTCTGTCTGTCTGTCTGTCTGTCTGTCTGTCTGTCTGTCTGTCTGTCTGTCTGTCTGTCTGTCTGTCTGTCTGTCTGTATACGGCCTAGTTAGTGTTGTGTTCCTGCCGGTGGAACAGTGAGCGCTCGTTTGCCGAGAAAGAACCAGGAGCATCTCCTCAAATTCACAGGAGGAAATCCGTAGTCACAGGAAAACTAACAGTACATCACCAACCCTCCTCTTTTGTCCCCCTGCGGCGTTCACCAGGCGACACATGACTCCCTCAAAAGAAAGAGGCTGGTCGGAGATGAAGTGGAACAATTCATTTCACGCTTGTCCTCCTCGCCTCAGAAGCACGTTGGTCTGAGTCCCATATCTGGTGGCACAGAGACATTCTCTGTGGTTCCCCTTTACCACACACACACACACACACACACACACACACACAACTACAACCACCATATACTACAGATCAGTTCTCATGGAATGGATTGGGGACAGAAACACACACTGCCACGCCCTGATCTGTTGCACCTGTCCTTGTGCTTGTCTC